>NW_012267512.1:834090-984993 GCF_000151885.1 Dipodomys ordii
TGAACTTTGGGTGTGGACGTTGTCCCTCAGCTCTTCAGCTCAAGGTTAGTGCCCTACCACTTGAGCCACAGTGCCACTTCCGTGTTTTTTTGTTTGTTCGTTTGTTTTGGGTTTTTTTTTTTCTTATTTGGTGCTGAGGAATCAAACCAAGGGCCTCATGCATGGGAGGCAAGTACTCTACCACTGAGCCAACTTCCGAGCCCCTCCCTTATTTCTTTAATAACTTGCTTTCACATGCTCTAGGAAGTACCCTCTGTAGCCTCTTCAGTTGCTCAATCCACAGAGACCACTGTTGTTCCATACAACCTGCAACATATGTTGATTTGATATTGGAACTCTTCTGTTGACAAAATCCAGTCTGATTCTCCTGATTTTTTTTCCTAGTCAATTCTTTTAAAACAAAAACAAAAACCTATAAAATTTCAGTACTTGTTCCTTAAATGTTGGGCTATCTCTGCACTGGGCATCTGTGGCTCCTGCCTGTAACACTAGTTACTTCGGAGGAGATCTGAGGATCACGGTTCAAAGCCAGCCCAGACAGGAATATCTGTGAGACTTTATCTCAAATTAACCACCAGAATAGCCAGATGTGGAGCTGTGGCTCCAGTGGTAGAGCATTAGCCTTGAGCAAGCAGACAGATGCACTGTGGAACACCCTGCTCCGAACAAGAGAAAGGGGACTGGGGAGTGACCACGTTAGGCTCCCTGAAGCTATGGGCAGGAAGGTCACCATGGGTATTGGTTTTTGTTTTTGTTTCAGGGTACTTATTCATAAGGCTTGGTTACTATAATGAAGAATATCTTGTCTTAATCGGTATTAGGGGTTTTGTTTTTAGATGTGATTTAATCAAATATAGTTTGGATGTTGTTTAATTATCTTTCTCCCCTCTCCTGTCTTACTGTTACAAAGTCTATTGCAGGTTGAACATCCCTAATCCAAATACCCCAAATCATAAAGACTCCAAAATCTGAATCTTTCTAAGCACAGCTATGATCTTGCAGTTGTAAAAATCCACATTTGATCTGATGGAATAGGTCTTAGCCAGCTCAGGTGTACTAAAATTACTGTTAAAGATGACTTTCAGGCTGTGTGCAAAGTATGTGTGAAGTATCAACAAAGATTGTATTCAGACTTGGGTAAGATTTTTAAGATATGCTATTACATTTATGCAAAATCTGAAAATATCTGAAATGCAAAACTAATAGCTTTAGGCATTTTTAGGGTAAGAGATGTTCAACTTGTAACTTGCTTCTGAATATTGAAATAAGCTTTCATTCTTACTTAAGGCACTACTGGGGTATGATTTTTTTGTGAATATGTAAATTCACTTCCTAATATAGATTGTTAAATACATACACAGCACCTGTCTGTAGTGTTAGTTTTCTGCCCCTTTGGTCAGATTTTGGTACCAACTAACAATGAAGTAATTTAGAACACCTTCTGTGTTTACTGTTCAGCAGTTCAGAAAATGCTTTATTATTTAAAACTTGAAAGATTCTGATAGTAAAACTAGGCCTAGAACCTTATAAAGGCCTATTGTGGGTAACTCTATGCAGTTTCCTACATATAATTCATGATAATTATCCTGTTCAGGATGCCCTCTTTGGGGATCAATTTAAGTAATTGTGTGTTTTTCTAGAAGTTTTACTCATGCATTACAGTTTTCAGATGTTCTAACCCAGAATTGAGCTTTTGGCTTTTTTCCTTCATTTTAGATCTGAACTATTATTAGTCTATACTCTTTCAACATTTTCCTAAGGTGTCACCTGTAAAGACATGGGTAGTCTCAGGGGTAGTAGAAGTATAGAACTTGCTGGTTCAAAGTGGGTGCATGTAACGGTGAGTTTACTTGGGTGATTTAGTAGACTGGGAATAATCTCCATAAAGAAGAAGATTAATAAATGCTTGCTAGCACTGGATCTCTTTTTAGACTATGCCATTGTCATATTTGGTGTCATTGAAATAGCCCTGGCAGATAAAAGTGAGAGTAAGGAGGGTACACTGTCATATAATGTGGGGGAAGTGGGTGTTAGGCTTTATTTAATAGTAAAAATAGTACTCACATATGGTGATTGTTTTCTCAATCAGATGGCATCTCTTTCAGAAAACAAAGATGCCTTTTACAGTTTATTAGGATCTACTTGGTAATGTTTTATTAATCTGTGCTGTAGAGATGAGTGAAATGATGCACATGGGTACCAGATCCAAGGCTATAGTGTCTAGCAGTGCAGTGAGAGAGGATACCCTGGCAGAAATGTGGACAGACATAAATCTTCTGTAAACCAAACTTTTCATTTGTTTCAGAATATGTGGTTTTTGTGAAATTGTTACCCCAGATCATGTGGAGGGGAGTGTATTTTCAGAATCTTACGTTTTCTTGTCCTGCGTTCATTCCCTGCCCATTAAGACAGTTCTTCTGTGGAGGGACGTTATTGCTCTGTTACCTTCAGGGCAAAGGGTGTGTCCAAAGTTGCTCCTCATGTCATGATCTTCAAGCCGCAGGTTCACAGGCCTGCAGTGGGCCCTGAAATTAGTATTGTTGGTAAGGGACATTGATTTTCCTTTTTAATAGAGGAGGATACAAAGTAGTATAGGTTGGTTTGTTTCTGAGCTGATTTTCACACTTAATACTTATATTTGTGTGTATGGAGTGGAATGTGAATATGTGTTTCTAGCCCAGTATTACAGTGGAAAAAAAAATCTCAGTACATATTTCCTTAAATATCAGTACATTGTTTTGTATGCACCCATTAAGAGCATATGAAATTGGTCACTTTCTCTGAAATTTTGGAGACTGTTTTAAAAACATATCATATTTACCAGAATTATAAAACACAGGTTAACTATAAACAGAACTTGAATAGAAGCAAATGCTTTTATAATGGCTATGATAAGCTCGCTAATTGGTGGTTGTGTTCACCTATTGAACTGGAGTATCAGGTAAAAGCATTTGAATAGATGCTTATTACACACAAATGCAAAAGATGTTCCAAACTAGTTGTCACATTTATATACTGTCATAATCAAGACCAGGGTAATATAGCTGAAAAATTTTAAAACAGAGACTTCCATTTTGTTTTCAAATGGAAACCAAGGCTATTTTCTGCATTTTTAAATTTTTTTTATTGTGAAAATACCTTACCAGAGGGGTTACAATTACAAGGTAATGAATACATTTCTTATCACACATTGTTGCCTCTTCCTTTGTTTCCCCTTCCCATCCCTTCCCATTTTCCCTCACACCCCCATTCTTATCTCTCCCCCCCACCCCCGCCAAAGTTGTAAAGTTCGTTTTTTAACATTATATCTTATACATCTCATTGTTGCAATGGGTCCACCTATATCCCTATTTAAACAATTTGTTTTTTCCCTTCCCCTCAACAAATTATACCAACATCAAATACAGTGAAAAACAGGGGTTATACTGTGGGGGAGGGACATACAAAGCAACAAAGAAATCATCTTATAAATACGTTAGAAACAATTGCAAGAAAGAAAAAAAACATTTGAATACTTATCTTGGAGTTCATTTCATCTAACATCAACTTATCTGACCGTTTTTGCTTGTCTCAGACATATGCTAGTTATTGCAAATAAGGGAAACCATGCGACCTATGTTTCTTTGGGCCTGGCTTACTTACTTCACTTAATATAATTTTTTCCAAGTCTTTCCATTTCCTAACAGATGGGGCAATGCCATTCTTTCTATTGGAGGCATAGAATTCCATTGTGTATATATACCACATTTTCTTGATCCATTCATCTACTGAGGGGCATCTGGGTTGGTTCCATAGCTTAGCTATGGTAAATAATGCTTCAGTAAACATAGTCATACTGGTAGCTTTAGTATGGTCTTGTTTGTGTTCATTTGGGTAAATGCCCAAAAGTGGGATTGCTGGGTCATAGAGGAGCTCTATGTGGAGTCTTTTGAGGAACCTCCACACTGCTTTCCAAAGTGGTTGAACAAGTTTACACTCCCACCAACAAGAACAAGTTTACACTCCCACCAACAATGCAGTAAAGTTCCCTTCTGTCCACATCCCCTCCAGCATCTGTTGTTATTATTGATTATAGCCATTCTAACTGGAGTAAGGTGGTATCTCAATGTTGTTTTGATTTGCATTTCTTTTATGGCTAGGGAGGATGAACATTTCTTCATGTGTCTATTTGGCCATCCTTCTTTCCTCTTCAGAGAAGTTTCTCTTTAAGTCTTTAGCCCACTTATTTATTGGGCAGTTATTTCTTTGAGGATTTGTTGTTGGGGGACTTAATTTTTTGAGTTCCAAGTATATTTTAGATATGAGACCCTTGTCCGTTGTATGGCTAGTGAAGATCTTCTCCCAATCCGTGGGCTTTCTATTGATCTTGCGAGCTATGTCCTTTGCCATGCAGAAGCTCTGCAATTTCATGCAATTGCATTTGTCCAACCTTTCTTTGATTTGTTGTGTTTCTGGGTCTCTATTAAGAAAATTTCGGGCTGTGCCAAGGAGACCTAGGGTTTCTCCCATTCCATCCTGTAATGTTTTCAGAGTGTCTGCTTTGACTTCTGCATTTTAATAGATTTTTATTATTTATTGTAAAGGTGATATACAGAGGGGTTACAGTTATATGTCAGATAAAGAGGACATTTCTTTTTGAACAATGTCACGCCTTCCCTGACTCCCTCCCCATTTTTCTCTCCTGTCTCCACCCACAGTTGTGTATCTAGTATCACTGCTGCATTTTTTTACCCTTTATACCATCATTTCCATGCCCTCCCTCCTACCTTCTAAAGACAGGTAAAGGAACAAATTGGAACAAAGGAGACAAAAGGAAAAGAAAAGAAAAACAGCAACAAAGAATAAAAACTTCTTGTTTCCATTTCCTGGAGTTCATTTTGATAAATATTATTTGAGCACCTAGCTATTGGCCATTAGGTTTTTGCTATAATGGCTATAGAATGTGACCAACTTTAGCATAATGATAACAGCATTGATTCCCTAGGTATTTGTTAAATCCTGAGCTTTTGTTGCTTTGAACTATAAGTGATCCTATTAAAATACAGCTGCCTTTATTATAAATAGCAAATTAGGTGTGCATAAAACACACCTTAAACTACTGTAAATATATATTGTATGCATATTTATTATTTATGATTAAGTTCAGATGGACTGTTACAAATAACAGTGGTTGGTAATAAAACTACTTTTAAAATATTTCTCAAGGACTATATATTTAAATCATATTATTTGTTTATTTACAGTTTGAATGTCTACAGTGTACTTAGTGTATTTTATTTGTTAAGAAGTAGCCCATTACTTGCATTCATGTAGTTTCCATTCATGCCTTAGCTCTTTCTTTCATTGAAATAAAGTTCCTGCTGAATACGGGGGTCATTTCTGCAGTTTTTGCACTGATTTCTAATTTTATTTATTTTTAACTGGTACATAAAATTATATGTTTACTGGCCAACATGATGTTTAAGTAAATGTATACATTATGTAAAGTTTAAATCAGGATAAAACAATCTACTCTAACAGTTATAGTTTCTTGATGGTAAAAGTTCAGATCACTTTTTGATTCCTTTCTTATTGGTGCTTTGAATGGAACCCTGGGCACTGTGTACGCTAAGCACACCATACCATCCTTTTATGTTCCCGGCCCCCAGCTTCTGCATGTCATGTGAGTTTGAAAGGCCCATGATGGGATATATTGAGAGTAAGATGCTTCACTGGAACTTGAACCTTCCCTGGCCAGGGGCAGTAAAGTTTAATACTATACTCGGGACAGTATCTGGGACTATATGGAGATATTGGAAGGCAGAGACTGATAATGTACATAACTGATGAAACATCTAAACAATGCTTTCATTGGATATCTGACATATAATGTTATCTAAAATGTTATATGCACCAAATATTATTTGTTCACTTCTGTACCAAGTAGTACCCTGTGGATTTTCTACTTTCCATCATTATAATAAATGCTCAATGCATTTTATTAAAGTTGAAATTGGTTACTGTTGTCATCACACACATATATAATATATATCAATCAAATTATATATATCATAAATATATATGTGTGTATTATGTATATATACAAACTCAAAAAATTCAACTTAATTGCTACCAAAATAGAACATGGGCATATTTACGAGATCCAATTGTGCCTAAAGCCACAGATTGAATAACAGCCTCCCTGCCACACCCTCTTCCAAGACATCTCACCCAACTCTGGTTTTACTTCTGCGATATACCATTTCTTCACAGCTATGTGCAGCTGAAGCTGTTCTGCATTCAGTTTGATATATTGTCTGGCTGATGCCATGATCTGCACTATCACTTCAAAGGTGCTCTGTGCTGTTACCAAGGGACAGACCTTATTTTCTTCATGCTACTCTGCAGCTCATCATTTCCTGTATTTTTCCATCTATTTCTGTCTTCTACGGTTGCCTCACATCTTAGTATTTGTTTATTAGTTTCTGTTACTCTAATGAAATGCCTCTGATGGGTTTCTTCTTGAAGGAAGGAAGTTTATTTAATCCATAGTTTTTGAGGCCAGCAGTCCAATAGTACAGTGCTGGCTCTGGTGAGAGTCTTCAGGCTGTGTTACCACGTTGTAGATGACACCAGGGTGGAGTCATGTGAATGAGAGCAATCAAGTGGCAAGACCAGAAGCCTGCAAAGCTGATAAGTAGCCAGTTGAACTCAAGTCCCATAAGAATAATCTTAATCCCTTCTGGGGATAGTGTCCCTCGAAATGACCTAAGGATTCCATTCGTTTCCCCCTTTCCTAGCTTTTGCTAGCTTCCGGGACCTGGCTTACTTTAGTTGAGCCTCATGGGACACCCTTCAACCAACCATATCTAAACCATAGCACCTTCTATGAACTTGTGTGGTCTTCTTGCTAATCTAGTAAGCATTTGTTATATTTCTAAAAAATTCTCTTTGAGTATTTCACTTGTAAGAAAAATAGTACTTTTAGATATTCTTCTTAGACAACAGAACATTTATAGCTATAGTTCTGAATTTAAAGTATAATTATTTGCATTATGAAAACAGTTCAAATTGATCCATGTGGCTAAGAAGTTGTTAAAATTATCAATTTAAAGGGGAATCCTTGTTTGAACTATTTACACACATTTGTTTCATGAATGTATTCATTCAGTGAGTGTTTACTATTTTATATCTGTCACTACTTATAAAAGAGTTGTGTTACTACATTCTTTATTTGTAATGACTGGTTAATTTATAATTTTTTCTCTTTTTTCCTCAGACAAAATTGAAGAAGCACAAAAAGAACTTAATGGTGCAGAAGCTTCTAAAAAAGGTAAATTAAAATCAACTCCAATATAGATTGTATTCTTGTTAGAGGTGACCATATCAATAGCTCATAATTGTGGGCTAACATAATCAATGTAAACATATCACAAAATTAGAAATTGGTAATTCCTGATTACTTTGGACTAAATGGTACCTGCAATCTTATGGACTTTGCATTATGAAATATTTTAGCTGTGAAGCATACTGATATGCTTACATGCTGCTAGTAGGTGTGGGGAAAACATAGCAGCTCTGGGAAGTCCTATCCAAAGATCTTCCCTGTAGCAGTCCAGTATGGTACAGAGGATGTAGGTGTTGCTTCACACATGTGTGCCCTGCAATGGTCGCAGTGTTTTCTGTAATGAACAAAGCCTGCAACAATCAGAACAATACCAAGCAGTGAGAATTGTCAAATAAATTTTAATAAATCTGTGTTTGGGGATATTATGCAATTTTAATAAAAAATAGTCAGTATTTCAGTTGGTGGTGATGACTGATTGTTAAATAATAAAAGGAACGGGGGGAGGGGGAAGGATGGGAAGGGGGATGGGAAGGAGAAACAAAGGAGGAGGCTACAATGCTTGATAAGAAATGCACTCATTATCTTGCCCATGTAATTGTAACCCCTCTGTACAGTATTTTCACAATAAAAAAGAAAAAAAATAATAAAATGAACTTATAATGTAACATGTAAACTATCATCCTGTTGTCTTCGTTAAGACAAATGAAGTCAAGTACATACCTCTATGTGTGTGTGTGCCTACATGTTCATCTGCGTACATGGGACTGAGCAGAGCTTGAGAGGATTTAAATGCCCTTGCATTTACAAGATTGGAAGCAAGGTAGTGTGTTGCTTTGTATTGACTCATTAATTTCACAATGATATATTTTGAAAACATTTAAAATGTAATAGGCAAATTTGGATGCAGATCAGCATGGAGAAGGCAGGTAGTGGATAGGAGATGGTAGACTTTCTGTTAATAAGTCAAATTATTTCTCTTCTAACTTAGTGGAGAAGAAAAGTGCTCATTTATTTTTCATGATCTATTATTTATTTTTCCTTGTTATGTCTTCTATTTGTAGTGAACATTTAATGGTAATTTAGCTAAACAAACTTCCAATAAAGAAGCTTTTTCAAAATTTGTTTTTCTAGACTGGTTATTATGTTTAGGGATAGTAAATTCTTGCTTATCCCAGTTCACTCTCATTGGATGGACTCCCAAGATTGCTTGGAGTTGGTGTTCCTATCTGTGCAGTGATGCACAGCAGAGAGCCTTGAAGTGTCTTCTACCCCTCTCCCTATCAGATCTGAGCCTTCAGGAACATTGCTTCAGAACAGCCATGCTAGAGAAGGTGGAGAAGTCGGCATGATGTCCCGTGGTGAAGCCGCCTGAGCATTCTCTCCCCACTTGTCCACACTGCCGTGGCCTTGAGGCTTGGAGACGCTGGGGCTGGAGAGCCCTTGCTTTTTACACTTCCATTGTCACAGCTCTTTTCACATCTTGTAAGGGTTTAGAGCTGCTTCAAGTAGCAGAATAAATGTAGCTTGTCTCCTTTCTTTCTTTCTTACTCCAATGGCAGAAAGTTTTCACAAAAGTGAACAAAATGCCTGATAGGAAGGAGGAAATGGAACAAAGGTTCTAGAGAAAGACCTTGGGTAATGAGCTTCAACATAATTGAGTAGGCTCCAGTTGGCAGGCTGCATGAGCTCAGACTGAGGGTGAATACCAAGTGGGCATTGTTCTGAGCCTGTCACTGCAGAGAATTAGTATTTGGCTTTCGTTTTTAACACAGAAGCTCTGGGCAAGTTAAAAATAAAACAGTTTTTCTTCCAGGTAAATGTAAGGAATAATATCAATTCCTCTTTCTCAACACAAGGAAAAAAAGTCTTTGAATAAAAGAAGTATTGAGGTTTCTGAAATCTTTTCTTAACCAAGTGACCTATTTTTCTTAAAGGAAACTCATTTCATCTATTTAAGAATGAATGTATAAGGAAAATGCAGGATCATTTGTTGTTTTTGGAGCATGATTTACAGCTCATGTTTTCTATTTCTTGCATTCTTTGGGGATATTCTTTACCATGAAAGTTTGGGTGAATTTGTTTGCATTTTAGGCTTAATGCTGCAAATAATTATAAGGCATTGTCTCCATCAGAGATTTTATGGTCCTTAAGTTAGTAGAGGCTCTTTCTCCCCATTTCCTTTTTGTAGTTATTAGTACAAGTAACTACTTTATTCTCAAAACTATCTACCAGATCAATAAGCTCTTAAAAAGGTAAAACACTTCTTCATTGATAGATTAAAAGAGATACTTCCCTGTTTGTTAATATTAGAGAGATAAATCTGCTAGTATAATATACTAACATAGAAATTGACTTTGCCAATCATACAAAATATGATAAAGAAGTGTACTGGATTAAATTAATGCACCTATTTTAACCTTTTCCTCTGCTTGTGAATGAAAATCAGTCAATTTTAATTGGATTTCTTTTTATTTTAATCACTTCAGTGTTAAACTTAAGCATGCATGTTCACACAATTCTCCAAAGTTCTATTGTGTTCTCTCTTACAGTGCTATCTACTTATTCTTAACATTTTCTGTACTTGACACCATATTTAAAATTATTGATCAAGATTTAACTGTTAGTGATTGTCATAGACATGGTAACAGAATATGAATAAAATAAACTAGAAAGAAATAAATAGATCAATTGAGAGGTATACAGGTGTTTGAGTAAGCGTTGTTTTTCTTTGACACTTATAATGTTTGACACTTAATACATATAACATATTTAATTATAAAGCATAACAATAATGTAATCTTGGATGCCAACATCCAGTTCAAATGCGAAGACATTGCCAATGCTATTCTACCCAGCAAATGATTGTTTTAGTTTCTTTGCAACATCTCCTCAGAATAGGTGTTAACTGTCCTCAATTGCATTTAAAGCTAATTATGTTGCATAATAACTATGCCTGAACAAGGTGAGTTTTTTATTGTTTGTTTTGTGTCTGGATTTTTTTCCCAGCTACAATCACTTTTAAAGTATGAACATAATATTTTATCCATTCCAACAAGTCATTTGTTTTACCATACCCAATTTAAACAGCTATGACTAGTCTTCAGTCTCCCCTCCCCCCCACAATATAAATTGCTTATTTTTTATTAAGTAATTGTGCAAAGGGGGTCTCAATTCTGTGTCTAATAGAAAATGGAAAGATGTCATATGTAGTCTTCCCTAGAGATTCCCACTCAGCCTTGCTCCTGAGAGTCTTCCTGCCATCAAAACTACTTCTTTTCAAGAAATCTAATAACAGATGCTGGAGAGGGTGTGGCCAAAAGGGAACCCTACTGCACTGTTGGTGGGAGTGTAAACTTTTTCAACTACTCTAGAAAGCAGTATGGACTTTGCTCAGAAGACTATACATAAAGCTTCCCTATGACCCAGCAATCCCACTTCTGGGCATTTACCCCAGTGATCACAAACAAGGCCATACTAAAGCTACCAGCAAAACTATGTTATTCATTGGGAAGTTTTTAGTGTGTGAATTCTCCTTTTCTCTACTTCATTATATTAACTTGCCATATATAAAGAGGTTTATTTAATGTGATATATTGTTGCATAGTATGAACACAATGTGTAATATAATCTATAGCTGTACAGTAATGAAAATCTGCAAGTTATTAGAGGACTTTTTCTAATATTTGTAGTTTTTAGTTTCTAGTTTTTAGAATCAGTCTTCTTAAACTTTGTAGACTATTGTTTAGGATTAGGGTGGGTACACTGACCAACTTCACAGTTTTTAGGTTTCCCTTCCATAAAGAAATAGTTTTGAGGGCTGGGAAGGTGGCTCAGTGGTAGAGTGCTTGCCTTGCATGCATGAGGCCCTTGGTTCAATTCCTCAGCACCCCATAAGCAGAAAAAAGCCGGAAGTGGCACTGTAGCTCAAGTGGTAGAGCACTAGCCTTGAGCTGAAGAGCTGAGGGGCAGCTCCCAGGACCAGAGTTTAGTGACTAACAAAAAAAAATAGTTGTGATGATCATATTTTCCTCAGTATGTTATCAGTTTCCCCATATAGACCATCTGTATATTTTTCTGGGTTTGTTTTTTCAAATTGTATTCATTTATTTATTAATTTTTAGTCATCTCATTGAGGTTCTTTACCTCTGGTGCTAGGATAGAGCGCCAGGTCTGTGCATCATTGATCTTTATTTCTTTGTAAAAATTGCTTCCTAGCTCTTGTTGGCAAATAAAACTGAAATATAATTTTGTGGATTGATCTTTTATCTAACCATCCAGCTGAATTCTTACATGCTCTGATCATTTGTCCACTGGCAATTACTTGTCATACCAGTTGGGGTAATTAAAGCTTTGTTTCTTGCTTTTGAAATCAGAGCTTCTTTTATTTTGATTGTCTAACTTGGCTCTAATAAAATAAGCCAACAGAAAACAGTAATGTTGGCATTTTTGCCTTGTTCTTGATTTTAAAGGAAATGCTTCTAATATTCACTATTAAAATGTGCACTGAATTTTTTTGTGGGAAGAGGTCAGTGTATTTTTTAACTGCTTGTTGGGATTGTTTCAAATTTTTATTTGTTGATATAAAGAAAATCTATGGGAGCAGGTGCTGTTGGATCACACCTATGATCTTAACCTTCACTACTCAGGAGACTGAGATCTAGGTTTGAAACCAGCCTAAGTAGACAAATCCAAGAAACTCTTACCTTTAATCAACCAAAGATTAGAAATGGAAATGTGGTTCAAATGGTGGAATACCACCCTTACCTGTAAAAGCCAAGGGAGAGGGCCCTGAATTTGGACAGACAGAAGGAAAGAATCAATGAATAAAAGGAGGAAGGAAGGGAGGGAAGAAGGGACAAAAGAAAGGAGAAAGGGAAAGAAAAAAGAAAATATATTTTTTAATCCATAGTTTTTATTCTTTCACTTTAATGTTTAAACTGACTTGGGATGAATTGATAATACCAATTTGTTCATTATGTTTAGCTTTGATTTGATTTTTTAAATATTAAAGAGTTCCATGTTCACACTCAGACACACTGGTCTATAATTTCATTTTTATTTTTTAATAATTTCCCCTGACAATTTAAAGTCACATTAATTTAGTAAAATAACTTGAGGACCATATTTTCTGCTTGGCATGGTGGTATTTGGGGTTGGAGGTTACTCTTAAAGCATGTTCTGATTTTTAGGAGGAGGTAGAGGGTATTTAGTGATATGTATACACACCTCACTGCTTTCTCTTTTTTGTTTTGGCAGAAATTTGTATGTTTTACCCTCCTTTTATTTTTTAATGTTTTATTGTTATTTTAAGGAGATGTACAGAGAGGTTACAGTTACATAAATCAGTCAAAGAGTACATTTCTTTTTGACATTGTCACTACTTCCAATGCTTTCTCCCAGTTTTTCCCTCCATTCTCTCCCTCCACACTTGTTAGTTGTATAGTTTTATTTTCAGCAGGGTATCTAATGAGTATTACTTCTGCATTGATTCTACTCTTTTCTTTTAACTGTGCCAATTTCTCATATTTTTAATATGCTCCTATATGCTTTATAGTTTTATCAACTGTTGTTTTTATTATATTTTTAGCATCTGGTTTCTTTTGGGATTATTTTGTTATTCAAAGTTTGAAATGAAAAAATGGACTCACTCATTTTAAATCTTTGTTGTTTTCTATTGGAACCACTAAAGCTCTTAATTTTTTATCAGAGTATTGTTTTAGTTATAATACAATTTTATCTTTGCTTTTGAATCTGTAACTTCACAGGTTACTTTCCTTTTTGAAAATTTATATCCATTGTGTATCTCTTCACTTCTGAGTGCTGTCCATTTTGTCTTGAAAATCTCCTTTGGCATCCTTTGTCTCCTGTTACTCCCTTGGTCCCCTGCGACTCCCATTTGTGTTGTTTCCTCTGACTTAGCCTTTAGTTCGCTATCTTTTTTTAATTGTTCTAATTTGAATTTAGATTGGTTCAGTGAGTCCTGAGTGTTATTGTAATTTTCTTTTTTCATTACTGAGGTTTTTCTCAAGAACTCCCACTCTCCTCGTGTTCCACCACTTGAACTATGTCTCTAGCCTGGCCTTTTCTAGTTGTATTAGAGTCTCATGGACTTTTCTAGCTGGGCTGCCTTGAACCACTATCTTCTAGAACTCGGCCTCTTGAGTAGTAGGATTTCAGGTGTGAACTACTGGTGCCTGGTTATGTATTTTTTTAAATTCTGTAATTCACATTTGGTTCTTCATATTATATTTCTTTTTATACTTGCAGTTCTCTTGGTATTTTTAGAACTCTTGTCTTAGAGTAAAATCAGCACATTAATTTTAAAGTCGTCGCATATTCCAACATATTGGACCTCTTTAAATATGGTTATGATATTCTGTGTGTTAAATTTCTTTCTCAGATGACTGGTTATCTTTGGATGTTTGTTGTACATTTTATTTCAGAAGACGACAGAGAGTTTTGAAGCCTAAATTTAAACCTTCACTCTGAGAAGATTTTCATTTGCCTCTGCCGTTCTTTTAGAACTAGCAAGCTAAGATCATCTTAATCAAGTTTGTGACTCGTGACTTTTCAAGTCCCATATACTTGCCTTGCCATTCACACCAAGCTTGGTCTACCCACACAGTTCACCCTTATCACCAGGATGAAGCCTGTTGTGAGGCCAAGTGCAGACATACCGGGTTTCATGTGAACTTCATGTTCCCAATCCCTGGGCTCTGCCATTTGTTCCCCTACTTCCTTTAATCATCAACCTGCTCTGACCTGCTATCTATCACCTCTATGCTCAGGAGAACCTTCTCTGGACAAGGAGCCCACAGGTTTTTCTCACCTTTTTGGACTTTTTGCCCAATTACTTTTCACTAACTTTTCAATGCTTCAATACCTACAAGATGATACTATTTATATTTTGTTAGCTAATCTGTTGTCCTCTGAGGAAGTCTGAGTTAATTATTTAATTCTCCATTACCAAATTTCTCTTATAAAAGTCATTTTCTTCCTTTCTTTTCTGAGCTAAGGTCTTGCTGTGTAGCCCAGGTGGCCCTGAACTCCCAGTCTTCTTAACTCAGCCTCATGAGTACTCTACCCCTAGCTTATGAAAGTTCTTTATATATTACTTTTTGTGTTTGGGTACATTCCTCAGTTTGTATTTACATGTGTGTGTGTGTGTGTGTGTGTGTGTGTGTGTGTGTGTGTGTGTGTGTGTGTGTGTGTGTGTGTGTGCTGTCTCCCTGAGCTGTTTTGCTCAAGGCTTTTACACAGCTCTACTTGTGGTCTTTTGTTTTTTTAACAGTTAATTTGAGATGTGAATATCACAGAGTTTCTGCCTGGGCTGACTTTGAATTATGATCCTCAGATCTCACCTTCCTGAGTAGTTGTATTTATTTTATCACAAATTCACACACACATATACATTCACACTCACTTGTGTTCATATAGCGTATCTTTCATTTGGTTGTTTTACTTTGAGAGTATGTTTCCAGTCTAAGCAGAATGAGCTAAGTGCTGATCCAGTTTTATAGTTCTTGATTATGTTGTATCTTTTAACTCTGTTGGTCCATGAGATGCACTTATGATATGCTTTTTAAAAAATCATGTATGAAACCTGAATCGCATATTTAAATAAACTGAGATCCTTTCTCCTACATTTTGAGATGTTGAAATTTTTCATATACTAAGTCATTATTAGGTTTAGTTTTAACTGTTGCTCTGACTATTTGAGAAAATACTGGTTTAGGCATTTAATATATTTTCATGAAGTTGTCTTAAGTATTTTTTAGACTTTTATTGACTTTGAATGCTTACTCTCCCAAATGAAAATTTTGAGTAATGTCAAAATTCTAAAAAAGCAAAATTGTCACTGGTTGAAATTTTGTAAAATGGGGAAACTTGAAAAGAATTTAGTTGACATCTTCAAAGTTCTTTCCAGGAGCATGGTGTGTTTCTTCATTTTGTAAGCCTTTATTTTTAAATATACTAAAAGTATTTTTAGTTTTCATGTTTTTAATCTTTTGTGTTGACATTATTACTAGGAATTTTTGTTTCAGTTTCTGTGATACATGTGTTTTCATTGTGCTTTTTCATTATTTTGCTGTAATGGAAAAGATGTGTTGGAGCTCTTGTTAGGTGTTAGATTTTCAGTTATTTCTTTCGATCTCTCTAGGAGGCCACCATGGGAAACCAATGCTAGTTCCTTTTTGCCATCGTTTGCGCCTCATTTTGTAAAATTCTGTAACCACCTGATGGCTTAGAGAAATGATGTTAAACAGCAGTGGTTTCTGCAAAGCGTTGTCTTGTCCCAGATGTCAGAGGTTTTACTAGTGTTTGGAGTATTAAATGAAACAGTTTTCTACTCGCTAATTTTGTTTTGATTTTTCTAATTTTCTTTGTGACTTCCTTTTTGAACTTTGGCTATTTAGAATTTCATGATATTTGGGGATTTTCAAGATGCCTTCTATGTATTCCTGCTTTAACCTTGTGGACAGAGGACACACTTAATTTGTTCTCTTCTTTCTGCTGAGCAGCATACTTGGCCTCATAGCTTCTGGTATTAGTTTCTATGGTGTGTATTTTACTATTTCACATTTATTTTATTTAAAATGCTAGGAACTGAGCCTAAGGCCTACTCTACCACTGAGCCCCACCCCTACCCATACATGACAATTTAAACCAACACTTCTTTCTGTTTTGTTCTATGGGTTAGAATCCTGGTGTCTCACAGAACTATGATCAAGTTACAGGAGAGCTTCATGTCTCTCTGCAGGCTCTAAGGAAGAACTTGTTTCCTTGTTTCCTCATTTAGGTCAATGGCAGAACTACATTCTCTGGTTCTAGTTCCTCCTGTCCTTGTTAACCGTGAGTTTAGGACCACTCTCAGTTTCCAGAGGCTACCTACAGACCTTTGAATTGCGGCTACTTTTCCCCACTTTAATTTTCATTTTTGTTTGTTTGTTTGTTGGCTGACTAGCTGAATTGATTGCTGCTGGGGATTGAATGCATGTGTCAGTTCTGTACACTCTATGACAAAATACCTGAGATGGAGGATGTAAAAGCAGATTTAATCTCCTCTCCATTTCAGAGGTTTGAGTCCATGGTGGGATGGCTCCATTGCTGTGGCCTTCGGTGAGCCAGAACATCATGGATTGGGGCATGGGAGCCCATGGCAGAAGAGGGTGTCCACAGCACAGCCCCCAGGAAGCAAAGAGTGAGAGCACATGGGTACCCCCCAGAGGGCCAAGGACAAGCTATGTGTCCTTTCAATGGATGGCCCCAGTGGCCTGCTTCCTCCAACTAGGTCTCACCTTCCAGACTTTACATCACCTCACAATAATGCCATCAAATTAGGAACCATCAGTAGGTTCTTATCCTTGATACTTATAGTCTAATCACTTCCCAAAGCCTCATTTCACCTCTCCACATTGCTGCCTTGGGGATTATGCCTTCAATATAGGAGATTCCAAGGGTCGTTCCATACCAACCCTGTAACACGTGCTGTGTCATTGAGTCACACCGCCTCCCCTCTCCCCGCCACTCCCAGACTCCTACCATCTTTAAAGCCAGCGATGGTGAGTTGAGTTTCTCCCTTCCAATCTCTCTCCTACTCTTCTATTTTTTGGTGTCTGTAACTTCAACCAGATTCTCCACTTTTTTGGGGGGGGAGGTCCGGTCGTGGTGCCTGAACTCTGGGCCTGGGCGCTGTCCCTCAGCTCTTCAGCTCAAGGCTAATACTCTACCACTTGAGCCACAGCGCCACTTCTGGCTTTTTACTTTTTGCTTCTGTGGTGCTGAGGAATCGAACCCAGGGCCTCATGCATGCAAGGTAAGTGCTCTACCACTGAGCCACCTTCCCAGCCCCAGATTCTCCACTTTTAAGGATAAGATGGGATGGTCTTCTCATCTACCTTATCACAATCCGCAAAGTGCCCTATTCCAGGAAAGAGACCTGCTCAGAAGGGCACCATTTTGCCTTCTATACTGCCTCTCACACCATTCAGTTTTACACTGTGGTATCTTTGAAATATTGAATTCTTTTTAGAACTCTTTAAGTGATAAAATATTTTTAAAATCTTTTTAGAATTTTCTTCTGTTGTTGCCCTTTTCAGAGTTCATGTCTATGTGTAGATCCAAATTAAAGTTTTCACATTTCAGTACAGGTCTACTTTGATGAATATTTTCAGTATATGAAAAAGATTTGTTTTTATTTATTTCATTTTTGCAGGGGGAGTCCTAGTAATTGACTTTTAATTTCTGGCTTTGAAGGCTAAAATTATTTCTTAATGTGTAATTCTGGGTTGATAGAGCTCTCCTCCCTTTGGTAGAGTAAAATGGAATAGGGGAGAGAGTTTCCTCTCTCCATTGTAGGGTACAAATGGAATATAGGGAGGTGGGGTAGAATTGTTAACCCTATACCTTTGCCATGTTAAGATCTTTTAATTATAGGTCAGCAAAGGTGGGATAAATTGAATGTGGCTCCTTTTTTTGCCTAACTGCTTAATTGCAGTTTCTTCTGTTTTGTATTCAAGGCCAAGAGGTACCTGCTTTTGGAATATATTTCCAACTATATCTCCTATTCCACTAATAAATGCATAGCAAGGCTCAGCTAATGTTTTCTGTGCATGTCTCTTGTACTTTTTCTGCATATCTTGTTCATAATCTTTTTGTTATCTTTCAGTAGTTATATAAAAGGATTCCAATTCAGCATGTCAGTTTATGAGTACAATGCTTCTTGATTAATGTCACCCCTTTTATCAGTCTGCCTTTTGGGCCCTTATACTCATTCACCTTCCTCCTTCCCCTTGTCTGAAATGACTTTGACCACTGGACCTCATGGCACTGTGCTCAGAGATAATGATGTCTTTGTCACCCCTGTCACCGCCACACCCAGTGACCTCTTGTTTTCATCCTGGGCATCTAGATGCAGTATTTAACACTAGTAGCCACATCTTCCTCTTTAAAATTCCCCAAACAGTGAATTCATGGACACTCACTGTGACAGGTTTTATCGGATCTTTTCAGTTCTTTCTTTGTTCCCATGTCTGTCTCACCCTTAAATGTAGTTACCCAGACTTCTGATGTCAGAACTCTTTTCTCTCCTTAGTTTACAGATTCTCTTTATTTACTTTTACAAAACAATTCTCATTGGGTCTTCACCAAGTCCCAGACTCTCTAGGGAAAGAAAAGAATACTCATGTATACTTCATGTTTTAGATCACCGTGTAATCTTGGTAACTATTTTAAAGGTTCTATAATGGTATGTTAAGTGGCGATTCCATAATTAGCTTGGCCATTTTTCTGTTCGAGTTCTTGTCTTGGAATTCCAGCTACAGTTTACAATTCTATACATGTTGATAGAGTTTGAAGTTTGGTGGGATGGTAAGGGAAGGGACATTTTTCCCTGTTCGATTAGTTCAGAACTGCCCCATGAAGAGAAGACGACTCAGCAGAATCAGTGGCAGAGCTTTCACAGACTTTCTTGTTTTGAACCAGCTAAGCAGCCCACTGCCACTACCCAAGTTTTAGGAAGCTTGTTAACTGTGGTACAAATGGCTGGAAAAGCCTCCGAAATGTTCCCCTCCCCTCCCTCTACCACCTCCATTGGTTCCCTGACCCAACCAGCTCTTATAGAGGAGAGGTGGTTCTTGTGTCCCTAAGGCCCAGAAATAGACTAAAGGTTTTCATGCTCTTCTGTGTCTATGTAAGTATGAAGAAGAGAGTGACCATTTATCAAAGCAGGCTTTTAAACACACCATGAACCTGTAGTTCTCCATACCTACTACTTACTGAGGAAACTCTCTTCCTGTCTTAGGTAGCAGCTCAGGTTTTCTTCTGAGAAACTTGCTTAGCTTGTGGCATTAATTCTCTAGAAGTTATCCTGAGAATCAGCTGCTTGTTTTATTCTAAATTCTTGTGCTACTCTTCTCTAAAAAAAATGTAAGAGCCTAAGGCAGAGCATCTGGGTACATGAATTCCTGTTTTCCCTACCTGAATATATCCAACAGTGTGGTCTCTGTGGTTTGCTCCAGTCCCGAACCCTTTCTACTCCCTAACAGAGGGTGACCCTGGCTGTTCATGAAGCCCAGTGTCTGTGATTGTTATGGGAACAACACTGATGTATTTGGTCCCTGATGGGGTGTGATTTCTGTCTGCTAAATACCTGGTTTTCAACCATTTCTAGTAGCATATTGGTGAATTAGAGAACATAATTTGCAGCTATTAGCTGACTCCTGCTTTAAATCCTTTCCATTCTTCTTATTCTGAAGGTGCATTCTCCCCATCTAAGATGAGAAGGTTCTATTTCATCCAAAATGTGAACGGAGAACATACAAAGTCAGTAGGGGTAAAACAAAGAAATAAGGAAACACTATGTCTGAAATGATAGGGTGGTAAGTAGAAAACAGAGGTTTTTTTTTTTTTTTAAATAAGTTTTTTATTGGAAAATACCATACAGAGGAGTTACAATTACATGAGCAAGGTAATGCGTACATTTATCAAGCATTGCGGCCTACTCCTTTGTTTTGTTTTGTTTTTGGGGGGGGAGTCCAGTCGTGGGGCCTGAACTCTGGGCGTGGGCGCTGTCCCTCAGCTCTTCAGCTCAAGGCTAGCGCTCTACCACTTGAGCCACAGCACCACTTCCAGCTTTTTTCTTTTTTCTTCTGTGGTGCTGAGGAATCTAACCCAGGGCCTCATGCATGCAAGGCAAGTGCTCTACCACTGAGCCACCTTCCCAACCCTGAAAACAGAGTCTTGGTAGTATGGTCTTATCCCTTTGCAAGGAGAGTGAACCATGAAAAGGTGAGAAGAACCAGCATGCTCCAAGGACTCAAAAACAGCTTGAGAAAGTTCTCAGTTGAGTACTACTGTCATTCTTCCTGATCCCAGGAAGAAGAGCCTTGAGAGTGTAAAAGATATAACAAGACCAATATCAGGAAGATACTATCTCAGAAACAGAAGTGTTTTCAAGCACAGAACCTAATGCCATAACAAATTTACTTTTTAAATAAAAAGCTCAGACTTAGAGACAATAAGATGAGATAGAATAGAAAATGGAAAATTAAGGGAATGAGAACAATGAGAACAAAACAACCTCAGTCCAAAAAAATAAATTTAAAATTATAAAGACACAGTGACCTAAAAATTTAATTACTGGCATAGGGAAAGTCATTAGAAATTATAAGAAAACAAAGGAAAGACAAAATAAACACACACACACAGGGGGGAAAAAGGCAAAAAGAAACTGATGAAAGTATCTTAAATCAACTTAGGACTCATCCAAGAAGCACATAATTGATTTTCTTAAGGAAAAAAAAACCTATGCTAAAGAAAAAAATATATTGAAAACATAGAAAAAAAGTTTTCTCAAGCTAAGTGGCTAGAAGGCAATGGCATAGGCAGCATTTTGAAAGAGAATAATAGTACTTCTTACAAGGAAATACGGAACTAGAGTAAGTTTAGTAATTCTGTTATTTCCCTTCAACTTTCACTTTTTTTTTTTTTCTTGAGAAAGGGTCTTTGACTTGAAATCTTTCTGACACAGCCTCCCAAGTACCGGGGTTACTGGTATGTGCCCCTACCCCTATGTTTTATTTTAAGTACAAAGCTAAGTTGTATTCTTTTTGTTTAAAACATTTAAAATATTACTAGCTGTTCTACACATAGGATGAGTTTTTTACTTTTCTTTGGAGTATAAGGCACAGTTTTGAAATTTGAAAATCTTGATCTAAAAATAAAAGGTTTTCAAAAAGTATGTGAATCAATAAAAGTCATCCCCCCAGCCAGAACTCTGATCTGACACGTTCCACATGGCATTGACCCCCCCATGACCCAAGGTACTCCTGTAGGTATCAGTGTCGCACCTCCACAAGCGGCCCCTCCAGTTGGTTTCTCATCTTTGTAGTTACTTCACAGAGTAGTGTTTTTCACTTTAGGACCACCCACCTCCCAGTTTTTGGGAAGTAAGTGGGGAGATTATTCATTTTCAGTAGTAATACTCATTTTTCATCTTTTTTTTTTCCCCTGGTAGCATTAATGAGAGGCATAAAGCACATCATTGACTTCATTATGCACATCCTAAGGAGGAAACGCCACTGGGGAAATGTTATTTCACAAAACAGTGGACTGAAGAAAAAAAGATTTGCTCAACATCATTTTTAAAGACTTAACAGTACTGATTTCTGTTCCTGTTGTTTTCAGCTGAAGTATATTGATCCTGAAGTTCCCCCTTCCCTCCCTACACATGTACATGCACATGCACATGCATACATCTTTCTATATTCTTGATTCTGAGTAATTTTAGCTACCATGGAAGAATATATTTTCTTAATTAAACTAATATATGAGAGCACATAAGTGGATTTTACTTCAGGATTTGAATGATTTTATGCATATTTTCATCCTTGATAAATGCAAAGTAGTCTTAATAATACAGACATTTTGACCTACTAGGAATTTTAAATAGGTACAACAGCTATTTGAAAATAATAGAGAATTAAAGTATTTGATCTTTCTATAAATAAGTAATAGATGGTTGCATACATTTTGTTTATATGTCCAAGGAGTCAACAAATGAAAACTAAATGATGACAATTAATTATTGCTCAAAAGATAATATTGACCAAGGTTGTGGTTAGCTGATGCCCACAATTCAATTAAATACTCATTTATTTCCAACACAGGAATGACTAATGACAAAGGAACCAAGCCAGTGTCTATTTTCATTCAGTATGGAGGTGGTATTTTATGTTGCTTGTAACTAAGAGACATTTCAGCCTTATGATTTTTTTTTAAAAAAAAACGTTCTTGGTAATTCTCTGTCCCTTGATATACTTGCTGAGTAATTCTCTGTCCCTTGATATACTTGCTGTGGTACAGTACTTCCTAATTCTCCCAACCAAAGTATCATGAGTATTCCAGGACTATTTACTCTAAAACTTACTCCACATGAAGTCCCTTTTTCTAAGAATATCAGCATTACATATTTAAACTCAGTGAAGAGTTTGTTTTAAAGATTCTTAATGTTCTAGACAACAACTCAGCAGGAAAAGGTTAAATCTCTTCGTTGTCCAGCCTTTTGATTGAGAGAGTTCTGGGCAGTGGCAGGGAAGGGAGGGGCGGAGGAGGGGCGGGTGTTCAGTTGTGCAAGGTCTGGGTCCATGACCTGCCTACTTCTAGAAAGGAACGTGGTGTTCTAGAAAGATCTCCGCGTGATTGTTTGGATAGATTTTGATTGTGTGCCTTCAAAATTGCTGTAATTTAGACTGTAGTTTTATTAAAAATAGACTTTACTAAGACTGCCATATTTAACTGTGGTAGAATCCTCATGACAGTTTTCTTAATTTGGTCTTTTAAAGAATTGTTTTGTGTATAATTTTATCAATGAGTTTCTTTTTCTTTTTCCAACAGAAATTCTAGAGGCTGGTGTTAAAGGAGCTTCAGAATCCCTTAAAGGTGTGAAACGGAAAAAGCTTGTCACTGAGAATCACCTGAAGAAAATACCAAAATCCCCCCTAAGAAATCCTCTTCAGGCCAAACATAAACAGAACACAGAGGACTCTTCTTTCGCTGTTCCTCAGAGTGCTTCGGAGTCTCACAGGAGGCATGGCTATATTCCTGCAAAAACTGGGAAGCAATTTGCCAAACAGAATGGAGAAACACCTGGGATAGCTGCCGAGGCCTCAAAATCGGAAGACTCCATCTCCCCCAAAAAGCCCTTGTTCCTGCAGCACCCTTCAGAGCTGCGGAGATGGAGGTCAGAAGGCTCCGACCCCGCTGGGCTCAGTGTCCTTCATGACAACCAGGACTCGCCTGGCAAACCCAGGACTGACAACAGTGAATGTATCCCTCCTCACGGAAGCACCGGGCCCCCCTCCCCGCCCTTGTATACAAATACCGCCTTTGATGTCTTACTGAAAGCAATGGAGCCAGAACTGAGCACCTTGTCACAAAAGGGCTCATCTTGTGCAATTAAGACAGAAAAACTGAGACCAAATAAAACTGTACGATCCCCTCCTAAGTTAAAAAACACGTCTGTAGATGCCCCAACTCAGCCTACGGAAGACTCGGTGGCAGAATCACAGAGATCACCTTGTACCTCATCCACTGTACATGGGGCTGCTGCCCAGAAGAATGAGCAAGCATCGGTTCAGCCCGTCTCTCACTCATATAACCCACACGGACACTTGGTTTCCAAACCTAACCAACACAGTCAGCAGCTTCCATGTCAAGCAGGCTTCACAGCATCGCTGGCAAATCTGCAAACTCAAGAGATCACCAGACTTGAACAGGTTTATGATACAGCAGTGACATCCACCACAGGTCTCACTTCACCTTCCAACAGAACTCAGGTTACTCTTCCAAACCAGCAAGTGGATTCTGCTTTACCTTTGTCCATAAGTCCAGCCAATTCCACCCAGTCTACCCCCATGCCAATAAATAATTCAACTCACGTTGCCTCTGTAGTCAATCAAAGCGTAGAACAAATGTGCAATCTTCTTCTGAGAGATCAGAAGCCAAAAAAACAAGGAAAATATATCTGTGAGTATTGCAATAGAGCTTGTGCAAAGCCTAGTGTGCTTTTAAAGCACATCCGCTCCCACACTGGAGAGCGGCCCTACCCTTGTGTCACTTGTGGATTCTCATTTAAGACTAAAAGTAATCTGTACAAGCACAAAAAATCCCACGCACATACTATCAAACTGGGTCTTGTGTTACAACCAGACGCTGGTGGTTTGTTCTTATCCCAAGAATCTCCCAAAGCACTTAGCGTGCACTCAGATGTAGAAGACAGTGGGGAGAGTGACGAGGAGGGCCCTGCCGATGGGAGACTGAATGACCCTGGCACCATGGAGCTACAGCCTGGGCAAATAATGAAGAAGACATCAAATTCTGAAGCTCTACCCAAACCAGGTTCCATTTCAGGCAATCCAGATCATGTGGCAGGTGACTTTTTGCCACAGGACAGACCTTCAGAATCACAAGGCCTGACAGAGTTACCAAAAGTTGTGGTGCATCCTGTCAACATGTCCCCATTAAGAACTGACAGTCCCAAGGTGATCAATCCCAAGTCTGAACTTCCTAATGCTCAGAGACAGAAGGACCTGATCCAGGTCAAAAGTGTATTGACACACCCAGCCAGTGTGTCCTCTCTAGAGACTGAGGAGAAGTCTCATCAGAAAGGTGACCCGAGTCAACCAGAAGGGAAACAAGACTGCCATGGAGGAACAGTCCATGCCCAGCTACAAAGGCAGCAGGCAACGGATTACTCCCAAGAGCAGCAAGGAAAACTCCTAAGTCCTCGGAGTTTAGGAAGTACAGATTCTGGCTACTTTTCACGATCAGAAAGTGCTGATCAAGCAGTGAGTCCACCAACTCCTTTTGCCAGAACTTTCCTACCCACAGAACCAGACTCAACTAAGAATAACGGACCCCCTGCCCCTCGAATCAGTGCACCAGCACCCCCTGCCTTGCCATTGGGGGAGAAGCCATTGCTCTTAGCAGGCCAGATGCCCCCACCCTTGGCGACAAAAACCCTGGAGGAGAGGATCTCAAAGCTTATCTCTGACAATGAAGCCTTGGTAGATGATAAACAACTGGACAGTGTAAAGCCACGGAGAACCTCTCTGTCCAGACGAGGAAGCATCGATTCCCCCAAATCATACATATTTAAAGATTCGTTCCAGTTTGACCTGAAACCAATGGGGCGGAGGACAAGTTCAAGCTCTGATATACCAAAGTCCCCATTCACCCCCACTGAGAAGTCCAAACAAGTGTTCCTCCTGTCGGTCCCTTCCCTCGACTGCCTGCCTATCACAAGAAGTAACTCCATGCCTACCACAGGATATTCAGCAGTCCCTGCAAATATAATTCCTCCCCCTCACCCGCTGAGAGGAAGCCAGTCATTTGATGACAAAATTGGCACTTTGTATGATGATGTCTTCGTATCAGGACCCAACACATCAGTGCCCCCAAGTGGTCATCCCCGTCCGCTGGTCAGGCAGGCAGCAGTGGAAGACTCTTCAGCCAATGAGAATCATGTTGTTGGCCCTGGACAGTCCTTGGATGAGGGCTGTCAAGGCTGCCCCGCCGCCAGCGAGCCCACAGCAGCCCGGAGCAAGGCTGTGGCCCCCGGCTCTCACCTGGAAAAAAAGAAATCCCATCAGGGGCGAGGGACCATGTTTGAGTGTGAAACCTGTAGAAACAGGTACAGGAAACTGGAGAATTTCGAAAACCATAAGAAATTTTACTGTTCAGAATTACATGGGCCCAAAACCAAGGTAACCGTGAGAGAGCCCGAGCAGAGCCCTGTGCCTGGCGGGCCACAGCCCCAGGTTCTGCACTACAGAGTTGCTGGCTCGACGGGTGTGTGGGAGCAGACACCCCAGATAAGGAAAAGGAGGAAAATGAAAAGCGTTGGGGATGATGAGGAGCTTCAGCCCAATGAGAGCGGAACGTCTCCAAAGAGCTCTGAAGCCCTCCAGCCTCAGAATGCCCTAGGCCTCACCCCAGGCCTGTCAAAACACGTGCCTGCCATGACCGGAGAGCAACTCAGGAGCATACAGCTGAACACCTCCCAGGTTCAGCTCACCGCCCAGGCCCTCGAGCAGGCTCTAGACCCAAAGCTGTCCACCATCATGGAGCAGCCAATGACGTCAGCTGCCGTGGACAAGGTGGAGGTGAAGAGACAAGGGACTGGCATCTCCGTCATCCAGCACACAAACTCTCTGAGCAGACCCAACTCCTTTGACAAGCTGGAACCATTGGAAACTGGCTCCATGGTTCCTTTCCAAGAGCTGAGTAGAGCTGGGAAACCTGGCTCTCTGAAAGTGAGGGGGATCCCCCCAGAGGAAGCTCATCCTTCTCGAGACACGTCACATCCTCACCAGCCCGCTTCATCAGACACACTCAGGGGTGAGCTGCAGGAAAGCTCCAGAAAGATGGCAAGTGATCGACACGTGTTGGGACAGCCCTCAAGACTTGTCCGGCAACACAATATCCAAGTTCCAGAAATTCTGGTCACCGAGGAGCCAGATCGGGACCTGGACACTCAGTGTCATGATGAAGAAAAATCTGAGAAGTTCAGTTGGCCTCAGCGCAGTGAAACTTTGTCCAAGTTGCCAACAGAGAAACTGCCACCCAAGAAGAAGAGGCTCCGTCTGGCCGAGATAGAGCATTCCTCCACCGAGTCAAGTTTCGACTCTACTCTCTCCCGGAGTCTAAGCAGGGAGAGTAGCTTATCACACGCTTCAAGTTTCTCAGCCTCCTTAGACTTAGAAGACGTTTCTAAAACGGAGGCCACCCCCAAAATCGATTTTCCAAATAAAGCAGAGTTTCTTTTGATTCCACCTGGCTCAAATACACTGAATGTCCCTGGAAGTCACCGGGAGATGAGGCGGGCTGCATCAGAACAGATCAATTATATGCCGACGCTGATGGAGGTCTCTGATTTCAGAAGTAAGTCATTCGACTGTGGGAGTGTGACCCTAGCCCCTTCAACACTGTTTGTGGAGTCCCAGCCTTCCACTTCCCCTTCTGTGGCTGGGGTCACTGGACATGTGCCTCTTTTAGAAAGAAGGCGGGGCCCACTGATCCGGCAGATATCTTTAAACATTGCACCAGAGAGTCAGCTTTCTCCTGTCAACCTACCATCCTTCCAAAACCTTGCCCTTCCCAGTGTGACTGCAGTGCCGTGTCAAGGTCTGCCCCTCCCTAACACTTCTTCGGCAGAGTTCCCCACTAATACTCTGCACTCCCAGATTCAGGCTAAGGATCTGCCGGCACACACATTGAATTCTAACTCGACTGCCATCTTTCCAGTTCAGCAGCTTTTTAGTATCAATGTGCTAAATCAGACCCACGTACCCCTTAGCCAGCAAAACACACAGTTACCTCCACCAGTGTTTGCAAAAGAGGACAAAACGGACATGTATCCCACCATACACGTGTCTTCTACCAGCAAGGACTGCTTTGCTCCCAAGTACCAACTTCAGTGTCAGGCTTTCCCTTCAGGCCAGGCTTCTTGTTCTAATCCTACACATCCTTTGCCTAGTCAAGTTCTTCCAGATGCAGATAGAGCAGATCAGGGCACAACTTCAGTTGCACTGCCAGTCAAGCTGGTAGATCCCATGTCTAAGGGAAGCTCATTGCTATCACTGGAGCTTGGGCCGCTGGGCAATCAGGTGCAGAAGGCACCATCGTCCTTCATGCTGCCTGTACATCTGCAGAGCCACATCCCTACATACTGCTTTGCCACCCTTACATCTCTGCCACAAATCCTGGTGACGCAAGATCTGTCCAACACATCCATTTGCCAGACGAACCAAAGTCTCGTGCCAATCAGTGAAGAACTGAATTCCATGCCAACATCACAAAAGGATCACCACAACGCTTTGCCAAACCCAGAGAAAGACCTTGTTTGCAAAAATGTTTTCTCAGAAATTGGCCAACAGTCTTCTCTCTCAGAATCCTTGCCTCTAACTCAGAAAATGTCTGTTGGTAGACTTTCTCCCCAACCAGAATCTTCAGCCTCAAGCAAAAGGATGCTTTCTCCAGCAAACAGTTTAGACATTGCTATGGAAAAGCACCAGAAGCGGGCTAAAGATGAAAATGGAGCTGTTTGTGCCACCGATGTTATTTCCCCAGAGCCACTGAGTTCAAGAGTAAGTGAGGGCAATAAACCGAAGAAACCAGTGTTGGTGCGACAGCTTTGCACTACAGAGCCCCTTGAAGGAATGATATCAGAACAGGATGGGTTCTCTCAGTCTGAAACTAGTACTGAATCTGCTAATTTGGCAGAGGTTTTTCCAGCTGATAAATTGTCATCAGGACATGCCAAGATTGTAATCAGAGAATCCACCAATGAATTGCAAGAATTTGAAAACATCAAATCATCCACATCATTAAGTCTTCCAGATCAGAATCCTGTCCCTCCAGAAAACACCCACCACATTTCTCCTTTGAAATCTGTCAATAGTAATCAAGAAAGGGCACCTTCAGGACTTATAAATCAAGGGGACAAGGTGAGCATTTTAGGGCAAAATAAACTACCTGTCACCACTCTTCCATTGCCCAGCACAGGGGACACCCAGCAGCTGCCTCTCCCTAGCCTGAAGACTGCCACCAGCTTCACATGGTGTTATCTGCTAAGACAGAAGGCACTGCCTTTGCCCCAGAAGGACCAGAAAACTTCAGCCTATACTGACTGGACAGTAAGCTCCAATAACCCAAACCCACTTGGTTTGCCCACAAAAGTTGCTCTTTCTCTCCTTCATTCGAAACAGAAGACTGGCAAATCACTATATTGTC
This sequence comes from Dipodomys ordii, assembly GCF_000151885.1. Taxonomy (NCBI): domain Eukaryota; kingdom Metazoa; phylum Chordata; class Mammalia; order Rodentia; family Heteromyidae; genus Dipodomys; species Dipodomys ordii. The sequence goes on from NW_012267512.1 coordinate 862,712, forward strand.
AGGCAATAACCACTCATCCCAAATCAGATTTATTGGTCTATTCAAGCAAGTGGAAAAACAACTTAAGCAAGGTACTTGAAATATAATGTGTTTTTAAATATTTTATGTGCAAATTAACTTAAATGTGTCTTGTTACCTTTAAACATTTTGCTTTAGAAGTATTTCAGTCTGAATGACAAATCATACTCTGTGTGTATAACTTATTAGGAAGGCAGGGGGTGTATTTACTCCCAAGAGGGAGTTATAAGAATCTGAATTCCTTGCTGGGGTTCACTCCCTCTGGACATATTTTAGAAATGTTACCTTCCTGTGAGCACTGTTTGCTTGTTTTTGTCTACTGCCTATGGTCTCTATTTAATGATACTATGATCCTTCTTCTAAGATGTTACATGAGAGAAGATTGTGGTTCTGCTTTGTCCTTGTTAGTACAGGGAAATAGAGGTATGGAGAAGAGGTGGTCTTATTTTCATAGCTACAGGCAGAGAGCCAGTCACACTGGCCTGTGTCCACTGATTGCTCTGCCCTGGCCATGCTCATCCTAGCTTTTCTAGAGGATCTCTGCAAAACATTAGAACTACAGAGAAGAATCACAAAAGGACTCATGACTTGATAAGTTGATCTGGTCAAGATTTATAGTATAGTTTAAGGTCATAAAAAGATAATTTTAATTTGTAGAATTCACCTTACTATAATTATTGGCTTTATAAAATGGGAAAAACCACTTAAGTGATTAAAAATAGAGGTATTATGTTGGACTCTGGACATCTAGAAGTACAGAGTAAGTATTGGGCCTCTATAGGTCTAAGAAAATCTCTAACATTACTGGTAGACAGAGACATTTGTGGGTCCAGGAAGATAACTGTATAGCCATTATGGGGCTGGAACTCAGGGCCAGGGCAGCTCAAAGCAAGTGCTCTACCATTTTGAGCCACAGCTCCACTTCTGGTTTTCTGGTGGTTAATTGGAAATAGAAATCTCACAGACTTTCCTGCCTTGGGCTGGCTTCAAACTGTGATCCACAGATCACAGCCTCCTGAGTAGCTAGGATTACACGTGTGAGCCACCAATAATTTAGGGGGGTTTGGGAGGGTTGTGGGGCCTGAACTCTGGGCCTGGGTGCTGTCCCTCAGCTTTTCAGATCAAGGCTCTACCACTTGAGCCACAGTGCCACTTCTGGCATTTTCTTCTTATGTGGTGCTGAGAAATCAAACCCAGGGCCTCATGCATCCAAGGCAAGCGCTCTACCACTGAGCCACCTTCCCGCCTATTTTTTGTAATTGAATAGACGACTAAATGACAGGAACATAGAAGAATCTTGGGTCATATAAAATACTATCAAGAGTCTGCAATGGCCTGATGGTTTTGTAAGTTTAAAACAGTATGACACTTTAAGTTGAAAGTGTAGATGAAACTCCAAACATATATATGTTGAAGGAAATCACTCAGACATTTGGGAGATTTATGTTTGACGTACTCTGACTCTAAATCTCCTCAATCAGAATCCTAGATGAAGTCTAATCATGACAATGTAAGCAAAGATTTATGTATATTCCTGTTGCACCATGAAAATGGTTCTTTTAGGCTGGGGATGGTACTCAAGTACAGCTTGTGTTTGAGTTCAACAGGTATGAGATCCTGGGTTCAATAACCAACGCACACACATACACATATACATGTGTGCTGTTGTTAAATACCAAGTATCTTGGAAGAGATGTATGGAAATACATTACTAGATTTGGGTCTCTGAAGAGATCTATCAGTGTGTTGGCATAATTAATGAAATTGCTCAGGGAAATCCTTTAATAACGGATAAGGAAAGCCTACGTAGGAAACAAAGAAATTGTTGGTGAGGAAGAAGGAGAGAAAGTGGTATCACACAAAACATGGAAGTAAAGATTTCAGGAGTTTCAGGGAGAGGGGTCAAATGAATGCTCACTGGAGAAAGGAGTCTGTCAGCCAGTAGCTATGGAGTTGACTTATTCACAACAGAACATGAGCACATTTATGCTTCAAAAAATTGCAAAGAGTGGCCAGATGTTCTAAGTAAAAGGAGAAGGAGAAATAAGGTATCAGCAACATAGGATACCATGGAGTAGCCAACCACATCAAGACTAAGAATATGATCATGACTTTGACATTTAACTCAATGATTATTTTGGCATAAAGGAGCTGGATTTCATAGCAGGAAACTGAGTTAAATATCAAGGATGACTTGATGTTGGAAGAAGATAAGGAATGAAATCAGGGAAAAATATGTGCATGATTATACCAAAAGAGATGAGTTCTTTTCCATCTTCAGATCATATTCTCTTATGAAAAATATTTGAATTGTAGCAAAGGTAATTATGCATAAGAAAGAGTAAGTCCATTAAGGAAAGTTTGTGGCCTCCCAACCAGGACTTTTATTTGAGATCTCAGGGACAATAGTGGGTAGGAAAAGATCAAGAAAAGGAAGTTTGAATCTGTTACTTCTTCGGGATTCATTTCATTAAATTAACTGTCTTCTCTGCAGTCTGCCATATTTTAATTTCCAATAAAACATTAGCATATTTGTGTTTTCAGTTTTATTAAATTAGTTCTTCTTTTTTCTTTTCAGAGAGCATTAGGTAATCAAAAGTCCACAATAGTTGAATTCAGCAATAAAGATGCCTCTGAAATTAACAATGAGCAAGATAAAGAAAATTCCTTATTCAAAAGTGAACCAAGAAGAATTAAAATATTTGATGGAGGGCAAGTACAAATTTTATTCTTAAATGTACATTTAAACTTACCTTTTAAATGTACATTTGCTTTCCTGGGAATGAAGACTTGTCAGTGCCAATTTTATGTAATGGTTGTAAAGTCTATCAGCTTGCTAACAGAAATCTGTAAGGCAAAATACTTGTTATTAATTAATTATATAAATAATTCCATTTTGATGGGAAAAATTATACCTAGGAAAGTCTGAAAGAAAGCTAAAAACTAAGTTTTCAGAGCAAGCCCCTGGGTTTCCTGTTGATTTATGATAAGGAATAGCTTGGGAAAAAAAATCTGTTCTACAAGAGATGCATTTATTGCCTATATGCTATCCTTTTGTATTTAGTTCTGAGAAAAACAATTTGTGAAAGCAAATTACAGTTATGGTGGAGCTCGGAAATACTTAAATACTTAACAGCTGTAGTGAATAAACTTAATAATGAAGAAAACTTTTAAACTAGTGTCTTAGAACAAAAGAAGGAAGTTTTAAATTAAACATCCTATTGAATAAGTTTAATTGGAATTAACTGTTAGAACATTAAGTGCTGATATGGAAAAGTGGTTTATTCTATTCTCTGTGTGTAAAGTTTTTGTAGATTGGGTATAAAAGTATGTCATTGCTTTCAGTTGAATTTTATTATTTTCTCAAAGATATACTATCTAATATTCTTACTCATTTTTATCTTTAAATTAGTTATAAATCAAATGAAGAATATGTGTATGTTCGAGGCAGGGGAAGAGGAAAGTACATTTGTGAAGAATGTGGAATACGTTGTAAGAAGCCTAGCATGTTAAAAAAACATATCCGAACTCACACAGATGTTCGCCCCTACCACTGTACTTACTGTAACTTCTCCTTTAAGACAAAAGGTATGGTATACACAGGGCTGTGGTCCTTTCATGTGTGTTTCCTTGGGGAGAGTTTACATACTCATTGGCCCAGAATGGAATAAATTCCATACTGTCATTGTTCTGTTTTTATTTCTTTTTGTAATTCTAGACCTTTGGGAGAAAGAGGTTAATTATATATTATTAGAATATATAATACATGTAACATTTTAAAAGGAGCAGTTGTCCCCTTTGTTGCTATTTTACTTCCCAAAATATAGTTGTATAACATGATGACTAACACGTTTTCAAAAATATTTGCTTTGTGGTTGAAAAAGAGAGGTTTTCATGACTCCTGCATAATTTATTTGGGTTTTAAAAGATTAAAGCGAGATTAAAAATAATAATTACAGTAAACTTTTATAATCATCACATGTTTTACCTATTTTTATCTATTTTTTTACCCATTTCTGTTTTAATCATCCATTTTTCTACCCAGAGAGTTGAATTTCAGCTTTAGAAAACTAATAAACCTTCTACTACTTAATGTTTAAAAGAGGTCTCTGAACTAGTCATTAAAAATACATTTAGCATCCTTTCTGTGTTCTTTCTGTTTTTATTGAAATCATAAACCTTTATTATAAATTCTATCCTACATGATTTTCTCACCATACATAATGAATGTTACTGTATAGTGCTTAGCTTCTCCATTAGGCTTTCTGTTCATGAATCACTATATAGCAGTTTAAAATTTCTAAAGATTTGAATTTTGTATACTATGTCTAGGTTTCTCTTTAACAAAGCAGTATAATCATAGAAATGCCTGACTGGAAAGGTCTATAAAAAAGAATCATATTTTTTAAATTTTATTTTATTGTAAAGATGCTGAACAAAAGAGTTACAGTTATATGAGTAAGGCAATGAGTACATTACTTGTCGGTCATTGTTACCCCTTCCCTTGTTTTTGTCCCACTTTCCCTCCACCCTCCCCCCCACCTCCCATACTCCTCCCCACCCTCCCACCCCTGAAGTTCGTTTCTGATAATACTGTCTTGTGGGTATCATTGTTGCAATGGGTGATCCTGTGTTGTTGTTTCAGCGTTTTTTATTCCCCTTCCCCTCCCCAGATTAGACAATTGTATATACAAGATGCAGAGCACCAAAATCAAGTACAGTGACAACAGGGGATATACCATAGGGGGAAGAACATACAAAGGAAACAAAAAAAAAATCACATAGTACACTTAAAATAGCATCAACAAAGACAGACTTCTTGTGTCCAGATCTTGGGGTTCATTTCATTTAGTATCTTCTTATATGGTCATATATATGTAACTTTTGAGCTTTTCAGCTCATCTGATAAGATTATTCTATACGTATACTAATTATTGCAAATAAGGGAATCCATGGGACCTAAATTTCTTTGGGACTGTCTTACTTGACTTACTATGATTTTTTCCAAGTCTTTCCATTTCCTAACAAATGGGGTGGTGCCATTTGTTCTGATGGAAGCAAAGAATTCCATTGTATATATTTACTATATTTTCTTGATCCACTCATCTACTGAGGGGCATTTGAGTTGGTTCTATATCTTAGCTATGGTGAATAAAATGCTGTGAAGAATAATAATTTTTATAAAAACTATTTTTATTCTGAGTTACCATTTGCTTTTTTCTTTTATTAGTTTTCTTCAGTTTTTTTTATTTGACTTGCTCTTTAGCAAAATTTGCCACATTTTTGGCTATATGTTAACATTGAAGAAAGTTGTAATGAAAGAACTAAATATCTTCAAACTTCCTCTCTTCAAATGTCAGTGTAGTGGGGCCTGAACTCTGGGCCTGGGCTCTATCCCTCAGCTCTTCAGCTCAAGGCTAGCGCTCTACCATTTGAGCCTCAGTGCCAGTTCCAGCTTTTTCTGCTTATGTGGTGCTGAGGAATTGAACCCAGGGCCTCATGCATGCAAGGCAACCACTCTACCACTGAGCCACCTTTCCAGCCCAAATGTCAGTGATATCTGAGAAAAAAAAAAATTATAGGAAGTGCTCTTCAGATGGCTTTGAATGTTTCTGAAAAGTTTTAGGAAGTCAGAGGAGTTGGAAGAACAGTCGCTTGGTAATTCTTTGATATTGACGTAGCATCACCTTTGGAGATAGACTTCCCTATTTACTTCCCTAGTTTTCAGGGCAGCCTCTGGCAATAACTAAAACCCAGTTTATTGATTTTTTTTCATGGGTTTCATCCTGTGATTTAAAAAGCATGTGTTAATTTCCACTATCAGACCAGGAGCATGTTTAAGGGGTTAACATTAATAATCAAAGATTACCTAGTACAGAATGATACTGCCAAACACAAGATAATCGAGGTACAATATTAAAGGAGTATTTTTCACTGGAAGGCAGAAACAGGAATGGCATTTTGGAAATCCTATACATAAAACAAGGGCAAGCAAGAAAGCAACAAGTGGGAAACCAAGTGAAAATTCAGAGGTGTTTTGTTTTGTTCTGGCAGGGAAAGATACTTAGTCCCCAGGTATTGACTTGAGCGCAATAAAGAATGTCATGCAGAATTTTAGAAGAATATTTAAGCCATGGGCAGTACAGAAAGGGGCATTGTTAGTGATTTTCATGACCTGTATTTCTTTAGTATGCTGGAGCAATAAACTCCAACAACTTTTCTGTTTTGTCCGATCAACCACTTGGAATTACATGGTAAATATTTATTTCACTAAGGCTATCTAGCTAGAGACTGGTCAATAAAATATCTTAAATTCATTATTGCCCTTTTCTCAGCATGAAGGATCTCATTTTTTAGATTCCACTTCCTTTCTGAACTCTTCCTTTTGGTAGTCTACAAAAAGCAGATTCTAGAGTGCCTTTTAAAGGTAGCCAAATATATGATTTTTTTTGTTTAATTAGGGGAAAGATGTTACCCAACTCTCATCCTATTATCTATGTAGTCTGTTTCTTATTAATGTGTTGTAGTTAACAAGGAATATAGCAGTGCCACCGCATACTACATAAATATGTATGCAAAGATATCATGATGCTATCAAAACAGTAATTTCTACCATGGAAAGTTGATGTTTCTGATGGCGATTCTTAGGGATCTTTAATCATTTGTGCTATTTATTTCACTAATACAATTTCAAAATACTTTTATTTTTATGATATTGCTTTAAAGATTATAAAAGAACAAATTGCAGAATATAGTCATATATACATAAAGTATGACTATATATGACTGCATATATATGACTACATATATATTACAGAAATTCAGAACGAAGTACCCCATGCTTTCTAAGTGACTTAGATATTTTAATATATCTGGAAATTTATCTATTAATATATTAATACAGAAGTCTATAACATTGGTAGGGGATATTTATACTTTAAAATTATTTTCCTAGTAAAATGTAAATTTTATTTTTACTTGTTGGAAATTGATGAATATGAGTTCAAGTTATGAGCGAGGTTATGTATTAGAAACTTACATTCTTAAATTTTTTAAATTATAATTACACATTAACTTCTTAAAAATGGATAATCTGTTATGGCTGTCTACAAAACAAAATCATTTTGAAAGAATATTAGTAGACCTTATAATTTGTTTTGTAATATTATTACACTGAAAGCATTTTGACTTACAAGTGGGAATCTCAGGTACATTAGAGTGTTTAACCCTTTTTACTACTTTGTAATATGAAGACTTTGAAGATCTTACAGAGAAGTATAGAGATTATAATTAACATCTGTATACCTATCATCCTTGGTAACTTGACATTTGGCCAATCAGCTTTATATCTTTCCCTAAGAAAGTAAGATATAGTGTACATGCCAGTCATTAACAGTAAGCCAGGTGATACCCCCCAAATAACAGAAGTCAGAGTTTTGAGGGTATTAGACATTCATGCAACTTTTTAACTTGAGCTTAAACATTTAGCTTTGAGATCCTATGGGCTGCAAAATCATACAATCTAGAATTAATAATAGAAGTATGGCCACTTTTATAGTCTTGGTGCGTTTTTCAAGAAATGGCATCTTCATAACTGGGCTACTCTAAGCCCCAAATTTTTACCAATGACTCAGACAGTTTTAGGTCTTTTAAAGGCTCTTCTCCTATACTAATTTGTCTCTTGTATCAAACTCAGTATTTAGACTAAGGTAGACTATGCCCTTGTTGGCAGTGTGTTTGTGTGTGATACTATATACTCAAGGAGCTTGATAGGCCTGGGGGAATCTGAGCTCTCCCTTCCACTCATGGTCACTTGGTGCCAGTGTGCTCCTGGGGGTGCCCAGGGTACACACAGAGATCCATATTAACATCTCTGCAGATACTACTAGGAGATGTCTAGTCTATATGTAAAGTGAAATGAATTTGGGAAATCCTTTTTCCTGTTCCACACACACAGAAGTACTGTTCATAATAATTTGTCATAGTTGAGCTCAAAGTGTAAAATAAGACACCAGAAATAAAGAGAAATGTACAGCTACCATGATAAGCACATGCTTAGAAAGTTTAAAGTCTGTAAGGAAATCAAGGGCCAATTTATGCCTACATACCTAGGATGGTTTTGTTTTGTTTTGTTAGTTGATGTTTTTGAGACACAGTCTATATATACTCAGTTTTCTCTTGTTCATTGACTTTAGGCCAGGGGAAAAATAAACTACCTGCTTTATAACAAAACCTTATACCAATGTGTGCAAAACAAGCAAATAAACAAAAACAAAAGTTATCTGAAACCAGCAAAACTGTTAAGACACCAGGATAAAGCAACTGAATACCCACTGTAAGGTATTTCTACAGTGCATGGCCCATAAGACTCCTTGGGAAATAATCTTGCTGAAGATTAGCTTCCAGTTAAAACTAAAAACTGTGCAAGGAAATTAATCACTCTAAGAGAAAGCCAACAGACAACTAGAGGAAGATTCGCACCTCACGAACTCCAGATCACAGTACAATCCGAACAGACTACACTTTCCATGTGTGAATACATAAGAAATAAGGAGTGGTGAAAACAAGCCATATGCAGAATTAGACACTGTCAAATTTGTAAAAGGTTAAATTTGTAAAAGGTCACTATTTCTAACAAATAGCAAAGTTATTACAACTGATTCTTGCCAGTATTTTTTGAAATCCAAATGTTTGTCTTTGGAGTTGTTTAAATTTTCCATTGTTGACAAAATGTTACCTAACCTTAATGGACATTCTTTTACCTTAAGGAAATCTGACAAAACACATGAAGTCCAAGGCACATAGCAAGAAATGTGTGGATTTAGGTGTCTCGGTGGCTTTAATAGATGAACAGGACACAGAAGAATCAGGTAAGGCTTTGTACCAGATTTTTCATAAATGCTATTTGCAATATACTGGGTTTTTGCATCCACGCACTCTATCCCCACCAGTACTGCTTAATTCCTGTTTCCATTACTTCTCATTTGTATGGGTGACAAACTCTCCCCTATAGTTTTCCCATCTCAGTTTTTTTTTTCTTCCCTCATTTTATCTGTCCACACTGATGTTAATCTTTCTGACACATGTGTCACATCACCCTGCACTTCTGATCAAAGTTTTTCATCGGTTCCCATTGCCTCCAAATAAATAAAGTGTGAACCATTTGACCTTAATCAGAATCGTTTATAACTTGCTGCCTACCTGCTTCTTCATGCTTTCCATCTCTCTAGCCCACACTTATGCTTGAATTTCCTGGTGTGTGACATCGGTCTCATTCTCCACAGCCTCTCCTTCACAGCCTCTCTTTTACCTGTCCTTGTTCTTCATGTCTCCCCATCTGACCTGGTCACAATCCCTCCACCCCCTCTCTGAAGCCTCCTCTGATTTTCCCTTGAGGGAAGTATTTTCCCCCATTAAGACTCCGTAGTGCTTTAATGTGTCTTCTCTGAAAGACTTCAACCCCTATTTTAGTACAGGGCCTCAAACCTCAAATGTCCAATGATACATGTGGAATATGATGTGCTTGCCTCTCAGAAACAATTATTATTTTAGAAAAGTTAACTGGCTGAATTTTCTCTTTTTTTGTAAACAATGTTAACAAATGTAAGTATTTATCTCTGATCAATGTGGAGGCGAAATAAATGTGGTCATCTGATCTGACTAATCAGAAAGTTGAAATATCCTTTAACCCCAAGATCAATCAGCAAAAGAGAAAAAATCTTTAAAAGAGAAAAAAAGTATCCTACTGCTTTTTATTAAAAGACTCTAGACACTTCTTGCTACCTTTTTACTTAATTTGTATTAGCTTGCTATGCAGAAAATATCCAAAAGAAAGCGATAAGGACACCATTGAAAACACAGGTTGAAGTGTCAACTTGTTTTGTCCCACAGCCACTAGTAACACAGTAAATGAGTCCACCTGAATTGATTTCTCAGTGTGGAAGAGAAGTGACTCCTAAGTTAGGTAGTGAGAGCAATTCAGATATAAGAAGCTAGAGAAAGTATATAAGATTTTAGAACTGACCAGAACAGGTTACAATATGAAACTGGTGTCTGAAAAATGTGAAACTGTAAAAAATGGTGCTATAACAATCTGTATTTAATGTCAGTGAGCCTTAGGAACATTGACTAGCATGTGTAGAATCCTCAATACTGTTAAAGTAAAGTAGTACTTCAACCTAAATTTGCAGAGAAGCAAATATGCTTTGAATTAACTAGCATGCAGTGTTTTGATTGACAGTTGACTGACTTAAACATATGTCCATTCAGGTTTGTATTCTTGGTAATATTCAAAAATCAGGGCAAGATGATCTGGGATTATAAGTCAAAGTTGATAGCCTGACTCCAGATTAAGATTAGACATTCTGATAAAACAATGTTCTTATACCTTTTGTTGTTGTTGTTTTTTTGTTATCAGTTTAATTTTTAAGTTACTGTATTCATGGAAAGTGTGATCAGTTTCTTCCAGAGATTTTAATTGAATATAGTAAAGTGTAATATCCAAGTGCTAAATCTTTACTAAATGCCATGTCATCAGAGACTTAAAATTTTTCATTGCTATGCCAATAAAACATATTCCTCTCCTTTATTACAAGCTTGCAGTGTAGGTGTAAATATAGTAAGCTGTGGTTTTAGACAAGTGCTGGTGTTCTTTTATTCTCTTTTATGCTTTAGAAAATACTCTAAAGACTTCTTTACATACAAGAAGAGTATAGAGGATTTCAGTGCATGTATATTCATATGTTCATACCAGCTGATAGTTATAAATATTTTGTCATATTTGCTTCAAGTCCTTGTCAAAAACTCAGTGCATTACACACACACACACACACACACACACACACACACACACACACAGCACCTCAGAGGCACTTAGGGGTCCCCCTTTAGCCCATGTAATTTAAATGTGTGTGTCTGTGGACACTGTTGTTTTGTTTGTTTTTTAAGTTTGCATAAACAGAACCACTTAGTATGTAGATCCGTAGAAAACTGATTTCACTTTTTATGTTCTTTTTCTAGAAGTGGTTTGCTGCTTGCCATCTCATTGCCAGAATTTAAGTTTTGGCCAATTTGAAGGGTGATAATTGTTATTTGTATCTGTATTTCTGTAGCTAATTTCTTTCAGAAGGACTTTTGTTCCCTCAAATTGATGATAGTTAGAGATGGGATAGAAGATAGATGGTTAGCAGTTTTTCAGATGGCCCATGTTTGGGGAATGGGGAACCCAGATACCTGTAGAATGATGTTGGATGTGGAGCGGAGGCATGTGTTTTGAAGATCCGGCATGTCTGGAAGGTGTGCTGGTTTTGAGCTTATGGCTCTTTCTGGCTCCACCATCACTTCCGCCTTGACCCATGAGCCCAGGCTGTGGTCTCTGATCTTTTTCGGTCTGTGTTCATCCCCATGCCCTGTATCCCAGTCTTCAGAGAGAGAACTCCATTTAAGTACAGTCTCCCCCACCCTTTGCCCCCACCCCAGGCTTGCCTACTCACCATCTCTGCTTGGCCGACTAAAAATGACTTTCAAGGTTGACATGCCCTGAACTCCTGCTTCACTCCTTATCTCTGTCTTCTCCCAAAGTACCAGCTGATTGGCCCAAAGTCTTGTTGCCCGTGTTACATATCAGTAAGCTATCTCAGATCTTCCTTCAGAATGCCATTAGAAGCCTACCCCTGCCCCAGGCAGAGCTCCCATTGTCTCTAGTTAGTTTCCAGTAGCTCCTGACTGGGAACCCTGGGTTCAGCACTGACCCATTGCTACTGTTAACAACACAGCAGCCACAGTAATCATTCAGCGGTTCTATCAGTTCTTAGCATCCACCTTGCTGGTACTTTCTTGTCTCTCAGGCCCTGGCCCATCACACTCCAGCCCTCTTGGCTCCTCACCCTTCTACCACCATTTCATCTTTCCACTAACATCACTCCACTCAGCCACCCCTCACGCCCAGCCCTGCTTCCCATGATTCAGAAACCCCCACCCCTCACGCCCAGCCCTGCTTCCCATGATTCAGAAACCCCCTCCAACCACCATAGGATTCATGGCTTTATGCCTGCAGCTCTGCTCCAAGGACCCCTTCACAGGGCAGCTGGCCCGAACTATATCCCAGTATACTGAAGAAAGAAGCACTCTACTCTCTTACGGCCAATGCTACTCATGTCCCTTATTCTGTTTGATGTACCCTCATTACATATATTTTTATCCACTCTGTGTGTATGTATGTGTGTGTTCACTGCCACTTATTCTCGTTCAAACAAGTAGAATATAAATTATGTAAAGGTGGATTTTTTTGTGGTTGATCATTATTTTTAGCATTGTATCTAGCAAATAATCAGTAGTGAACTGTTATTGATGGGATGAATGCAAGGAAAAAATGCCATATAAGATTTAAGGAAATAATTTAGTACTAGTGTTCTTAGAAACTGATTTATTGATTTCTCATTACATTTCTTTAAAATTGATGGTGGCTACAATACACTAACACCTTCCCCTGTAAGTAGTGTTTGTGTTATAGATATTATAGTAGTGTTTGTCTTTATAGGTATTAACATCATGATGATGTTTGTTTATTAATTTGTTGTTTATTGACCAGTAGGTCAGAAGACCAGAAGATGGCTTACCTATTCCATTTTCTCATCTTTGATGATAATCTCTCCAGATTGATTAAAGACTTGGCTATTTTTCAGAAATTCCAGAGAAGAAAAGTTTATTCTCTTTCTGATTGATTAACATGTTTCTTTTACACATAGATAAGTTTGGGGTCTGTGTGCGCTTTTACACTAGATGATTTTATTTTTCTCAAATGTTTCAGAGCCATGGAGACAAGAGATCATAGTGCTCTTCATCTTCAACCCTGGAACTTTAATTCTTCGGATGTGTTTGTTGTTGCTACCATTTTATTTCATAGTGGAAATTTACATTTCAAAAAATGGCTCAAATATAGATTATTTCATTAAGTGTACAATCCCACAGTAATGATCATTTAAAGTATAACTGGATTTACTTCAGAGCAGACTCTGTCTGGATCGGTCAGTATTTCCATACACAAAGCACCCGGGGCTCCATGAGCTCTCATTCCACACCAGGTGGAGTTCAGCCATTTGATTGTGATGTCTGATACAATTTTCTCTTCTGACAGCTAATTTTGCAGGTATGTGTATAAATGTATAAAGACTCCTTTGGAAATCTGCTCTTTTTTTCCCTTTATAATAAATTCTGTTCTGACCCAGAATTGCTGTGTTTATAAACTTTTCCCACACAGTAGACTGTAGTGAAAGGTAATAATACCTTGACTTTAATGTCTCTGGGTTTATTTTAAAATCTTGCTCTGTAAACTCCATAAGGCTGTCATTAACAGTGAATAATTTAGTGTTTTCTTTTACTATCAAATTTATGTCCTGAAGAAAAGTTATGAATTGTTAGCTATATTTAAAGAGTATATGAAGTGCTGACTTAAAAAAATACAAAGATGAATACATATTTTTAGGTGCTATAGTTTTAAGTTTTGAAGCATACCTCTACTGGTAGAGTCAAACAGGAGCCCAAAGTGGTCAGTGCCCAGTGGTTTTAAATGCTTGCTTCCCCTGGCATACTGGCATTTCTCCTCTTTCCTGGTCACTGGGGATAACCTTCCCCCCCCCATTAGCCACAGGACCCTCTTGGTCATATCATGGCTTTCTAAACAAGTCCAAGTCTCTTTAAGTATATTCATATTTAGTTATTTCTTGATGTCTGTCTTGTTTTGTTTTTCACCAAAGTGTTCTCTAGCTTTCCATCAACTTCACTTTAGTCTCTTTCCAGCATTACTTTCCATCTTCATGTTTTCTAAGGATCTTGAATCTGTTCTCTCTTCTGCCAGTGGCACTGCCCATGGGTCATTCATCAGCTTAAAGTGCACGTGCCCAGTTGAGTGCCGATAGATGTGTGTGGGCATGGTGATGAGGGATGAAGACACATCTTTCCTGCTTCCCTTGGCAAATGGGGCTCTATGGCTACCTGTCATCCTCTAGCAGATGAATTCTGGTTCTTACTGTCAATGGAGTAAAGCTAGGGACACTGGAAGACATGTATTTTAAGTCTAGCAGAGAGAATTACAAATTTTTGGAAGCCAGCCATTGAAATTTGGACATTTGGTATTAACAAGTTTCCACTTAGTATAAAATTAGCAGCTCAAGCTGTAATTATAGTATGTGCTCCTGAAAAGTGAAATCCGTCCAACTCCACTGTGCAGTCCCTTGTATTCCTGCCACACAAAATTATAGAGCCTCCAGAATTTTGTCCTTGTGTTCTCAACGTATTAGGGAATCCATTTTAGCTTCTACCTTTTGTGTCAGAAATCATATAGCTAGCTATTGTCACTTCATCCTTTGACGCACAGAATGATTTCATCAGGATTCTGGACTTCCATGCAACCAATGTGAATGTGAACTCTCAACTCCAAATAAAACATGGTTTGACCATGTAATAAGGTGAAAGGCAGCGAGAACACCATTTGTGTTGCTGGTTTGACTTGGTTTGGTTTGGTTTTGTGTATTCCAGGCTAACTGAAGGCTCTCCATTCTCCTGCTTTATCCTCCTAAGTGCTGGTATTACAGGCGTGCACTGCCACATCAAGTTCGAAACATCATTCTTGTTGCGAGTTTAAGGGCTATAAAACTGACTGTCTGAAAAGATGGTGTTTGTATCAGAAATTTTAAAGCCTGTGTCTGTTTACTTCTAACATAATTTTAAGTAAATTTTCTAAAAAATACTAGCAAAATGAAACCTATGGGATATGCCATGACTGGGATTCTTAAGAGAAAACATTTCTGATGCCTTTTAAGAAAAATTTTCAGTGCATTATGAAACTGCAATTAGCCATAAGGGTTTGTACGTAAAGCAGTTGCTGATAACATTGATGAGATACACAGGACAGTCTAGTTGATTGCCTAAAAGTAACAATTAGTTTCTGGACTGCTGAGCTCATAAAGCTTGATTTTATATAAACAAGACTGTAATACTTGATTTAAAAAAAAATAGTGCTCAGGTTGCTGTTGTTTATTTGGCTTTCAAAATATAACTTCCAAATGTGAGGAAAAGGTTAAAGCAGACCAACTTTTAACAGCAGAGGCCTGTGAGAGCGAGCCTCAGGCTGCCTGTGTGGAGGAGCCCGAGGTCCAGGCGCTCTTCCCTGGCTGTGGCTCCAGCTCTTCCAGCAGGTGTCACTGTCTGTCAGCCATGGAAGGGCAGGCTGCAGTCCATCCCAGTGTTCTTCACATACCGTGACAAAATTGCAGGAGACAATTTACTTTGGGAAGAAAATGTTGCATCCATGTTCTTTTTCCTTCACGAGCTGAGATGCATTAAAGGAGGAACTTTTTGTGTGGACACAAAGTTCTACTGAGTATTGGAAACATTTTATTTAGAATGAGCAGGGTGTGTCTCGCGAGACCTAAATGAAATGGAACTTTGATGGGTCATTTATTTACAAATTTGCTAAGCAGATATAGGATTTGTTTTTCTGTTCTGCAGTCTGTGATAGCTACAGGGGGGACTTCAACACATCACAAAAAGAACAGTTGCAGCCAGGCACTGATGGCTCAGGCCTGTAATCCTAACTACTTGGGAGGCTGAACATCGGAGAATCAATGGGCTGAGGCCAACCTGGCAGAAAAGTTTATGAGATCCATTCTTTTTTTGGGGGGGGGGGTCCGGTCCTGGGCCTGAACTCTTGGCCTGGATGCTGTCCCTTAGCTCTTCAGCTCAAGGCTAGCACTCTACCACTTGAGCCACAGCACCACTTCGGGCTTTTTTCTTTTTGCTTATGTGGTTCTGAGGAATCGAACCCAGAGTCTCAGGCATGCAAGGCAAGTGCTCTACCACTAAGCCACCTTCCCAGCCCATGAAAGCCATTCTTATTCCATAGCTGAATACCAGTGGGGCACGCATGCCTGTCAACCTATGCTACTTGGGAAGATGACATTCAGAGGACCATTGGTCTAGGCCATCTTGGCAGAAAAGCCTGGGAGACTCCATATCAAGGGAAGAAGCTAGGTGTGATGGCATGTGCTTGTCACCCCAGCTAGAAGAGAAAGCCTGCAGTGTGAGGATCATAGCCACCAGGCAACAAATGAGACCTTATTCAAAAAATGACTAGTGAAGAACTGGGCTGAAGTGGAGCCCAGCACTAGCGAACACAAGGTCCTGAGTTCAAATCCCTGTATTGCCAAGACAAGAGCAGCTGCATTATAGGAAGAAGTCATTGTGTCCTACTGAAATAATTAATAAAAACTTAGATTCAAGTCCCATCTTCATTGTTTTCAAGCCCTACAGGTTTTCTAACTTGCTTGTAGAAGGTAGGTCCAATACCAGTTCTGTCATGAGGTTGTCATTTATTTTAAATGTGGAAACATAGTAGTCAGTTAAGATTTTCTAAGAAGGGCCAGATGTGTTGTCACTGTCTGTCACTAGGCTTTGTAATTGGAACACAGTAGACATGTGTGCCACCTATCTTGTCTTTGTTATTGTTCCCAGAACATCAGCCCATTTGGGAAATAGGTATTGATCCAGTACTCATTTGTAGTTTCCAAACTGTTGAGTGGTTGTCCCAACCTTCAGGAACTTCTGGCACAGTGCATTCAGGAAAGGATTCCATTCTCTCCTTGTCCCTGAGAGGGAAACCTACCAAAGGATCTTAGTCCCTCCTTCCAGCTCTCCACATTCTGTCCGCAAGAAAAGCTACCTTGTGACTGCTACTAATCCTGACCTGATATTTGGGTGACCAAATAGTGGAGCCAGATTAGTGGAGCCAAATAGTTGAAGAATTGAAGAGTATTCTTTTTCAAATTGTTTATAGGTACTTTATAAACTGAAATAGAGCTCAAGATAATTCTTGAAAATAATTATACATGTATAAATTTTTAAGTAGAACCCTGAAACTTGAATAGATTGAGAAAATACAAGATATTTGCAGAATTAAGTTCAGTTATTAGCTTGTGTTCTTTTTGGGGATTGCTTTTTGTATATTTTGTTGGTAATTAGATAATTACATGAAGTCTGTAATGTCTGTACCTATAAACACTAAATACATGCATATTTATAATACGCTCACTTAATGACTATAATTCATTGTTGACCTTTCTGTCATTCTGTAGTTAGATTATTCTAAACATAACTAAATGTGAAATATTTAGCGTAGACTAACATGGGTTTAATTCTCAGCTCTGACACTTGTGAGTTGTGGGCTCAACACTTAAAAAGCAATTAACTGCATTTAAATTTTTTTAAATAACTTGTTCCATTCTGAACAAGTCAGATCCTTAATAAACCCCTGTTCCCACTGTGGTCCAGTGGTGCTGGTTTATCTGGAGTGCTGAGGCAGGTTCTCCGGGGGGCAGATGCCAGGAAACAGAACAGAACCATCTTGTCATGCATATACACTTGAAACAAAATACAGAAATGGATATGAGAACGCTGTTAGGTGGTAAAAATGTAAAATGTGTGTCTAGGTTAGACAGATGGAGACATCTCCTGAGGTTCTAACTTAACCAGTAGAAGGGTTGGAATTGATTTTGAGAATTGAGAATTTCCTAATAAACACTAGTTAAAATGCAGCTCAGAGAAATCTTGCTTGAGGATAATGCACAGGTGAATACCCACAAGTTTCGGAGTGGACACATTTTATTTATTCAGCAGAGGAAAATCAAGACATGGAGCTGTGGGAGAAATGTGTTTAATAGGCTTTTTCAAAAGATCATTTTCGTGATACAAAAAAAAATTGCTGAACCTAGAACAGAGACTTTCCCCCTGCTAGCTTCTTATGTAGCCTTAGGTAAGGCCATGAGTCAACACTGAGCCAGTCACTTCATTCAGCCAGTCATTCCCATTCTCCAGCTGTCCTCTGAGGTGCCATACTGCACCCTTCTGTATCCCTATCCCACAATTAGCGACTCTACTATCCAAATTGGATCCCACATCGTACCCCAATCTGTTCCGGTCCTATGCCGCACCCCTCTCTGTCCGGCTCCCTTGCCATCTAGTCTCCACATCTCTGCCTCCTGAGCTCTGCTCCTCAGCCTTCTCTGTCAAGACCAAAACTGTTGATTGGTTGGTTGAGGCTCTGCTATGTTGACTATTGATCTGGCTGTATGTCATCGGGAAGGAAGCCTGAGGGTGATGCGTATCACTTCATAGGCACGTGACCTTCCCATGCACGCATCACACTGACCTTCGGAGCACCGTCCAGAGCAGGACGCTGCTCTATAAACTGAGTATTTTCCCTTTGTAAATATTAAGTATTTTTGTGGAAATACTCTGAGATCCTATAAATATCCTGTTGTATATTCATGGCTCTCGTCGGTGATAAGTACATTGATTTATTAGAGTTTTCTGTGAGGAAAAGTTAGCTTTTCTCCATGCATTCACTGATTCATGCAATCATTCCTTTGTGGATAATTCATACAAACTCAAAGACATATGTTTTGTGCCTCAGATTCTAACCCAATACTACTGTGATCGTTTGCCTCACATAGGTTCTAACATTGAATACAGACACAGAAAGTTCATTGAAGAAAATGCCTGACTTTCTAAAGTGTCTTCTCTTTGTAAGAAAAGGAGTATCTAATTTTCTGATGTTTCCAGTGAATGGTAAAAATTTAAAACTAAGTCACATGAGTGAAAATTTTGAGACTGTTACCAGGCCCTTTCTAAATCTTCTTTTTTTTTTTTTTTTTGGGTCGGTCGTGGGGCTTGAACTCTGGGCCTGGGCGCTGTCCCTCAGCTCTTCAGCTCACGGCGAGCGGTCTACCACTTGAGCTACAGCGCCACTTCCTCTAAATCTTCTTGATAAACCCAGTCTCGCGTGGTGCTATGATGACCGTAACAGTGGCTTTCAGTGATGCCTGTCATCATGAAACAGGTCAAATCATATCTAGGAAAAAATTGACAAGAATGTTTAATGTTTCTCCTATCCTAAAGGAAAATGAAACAAAAGGCTTAAATAGTAGAAGAATATTACTGGTCAGAGAATAATGGAAACATCTACAAAATGATACAAATATAAAGGAAGTGATTTTGCACATAGATCAAATGCGTTAACTTTTTCATTTTAGTTCAACTGAAGGAATATACCAAAAAAAGTAGCTGAATGAATTTTGTTAATTTCTTGCCTAGTTGCCCCATTTGAAGTTTCAGCTGTAATGTTGGGGACTTTCCCTTGCCAGTTTTCTTTTTCTGTTCCACTCTCTTTTGTGCATGTTCCTCATGACAAAGCTCCTCTCCAGGTTGTGCTCCTCGTAAGCCTGCAGGGCCTCTCCCTGAGCTCCTGGTGGCTCTGTGGATCTCCCCTGTCTTATATTCCTCACAGTGTTGCCTGGTTTCTAAACATAAAACATTGTAGAACATCATATAACAAAGCCTCTTTGTTGTTTTATTAGATGAGAAACAGAGATTCGGTTATGAACGCTCTGGATGTGATCTTGAAGACTCTGATGGCCCGGATGAGGATGATAATGATAATGAAGAGGATGACGAAGACAGCCAGGCAGAATCTGTCCTGTCTGCCACACCCTCGGTCACGGCCAGCCCACAGCATCTTCCATCGAGGAGTGGCCTTCAGGATGCCGGGAGTGTGGACGAGGACCTCAGGATTAGCGAGTGCTTCTCTGGGTCTCACACAGACCCGATGGATGTTCTGCCTAGAGCATTGCTCACCAAGATGACCGTGCTGAGCACAGTGCAGTCGGAGCATAGCAGGAAGACAAATGCGCCGGCAACACCCAGACAGCAGGCTGCCAAAGATGAAGAGGAGATGGCTCCTTCCAGAGATGATTCCAGGTCACCCAGAAGCCCCTGTTATCAGATGTTTGTGGACTACCCCGAGTCTGAAGTTGTGAGCGGCTCCGTGGCAGGAAAGGCTGTCACTTCAACACAGGTAGATGATTGCTGGTGGTTCTCTTCTCCTTTTATGTGTGGAGCCTAATGGCTTTAAAAAAAATTACACATCTACCCAATCCATTGATGGCCAAACCGACGTATGCTATGATGTTACTACTGACACTAAAGACCAAAAGTCTCTTATGTTTGTTGGAGCCTGGCTAAGTGTCTGAACAGGAATCCACATGTTACAAATCTGTAAAAGTAGCAAATGACTCTTGAAAAATAAACCCTCTTATTATTATCTGCTTTTTGACAATCAAACCTCAGATACAGATACGTGTGTGTCACTTTCTAACATATGCTCTGGTACCTACTTATCTCAGGGTCTTTGCTGAATTGTTTCTCAGATGGTGTTGACATGGTGGTGGGTTTGCAATGCAGCATGTAAATGCAAAAGTTTTGTGCTTGCCCTCATTGGCCAAACAGCTGCCTGTTTCCATGACAAATTTAACATGACCCCAGAAAGTTTGAAGAAGTTCACATTGCTTGGAGGAGCAAATTACAGTGACAGCGTGGGAAACCACCCACCAGGAACTCTTGATGGGCAGCCATAGACTGTGGGAGGCCCGGGAAGTGTACAGTGTGAGGCCCTCTTCCTGGCTTCCCCATCGCCAGCAAGGAATTCCGGGAGGAACATATTCTTCTCCCTCCTCGCTGATTTGTGTTGAGTAGTTTCATAGGACTTTTCTAAATTGGAAAGGTTTTTATTTGCTAGCTAACACTGAAGAAAAAGAAAAGTAAGCCAGGCACTGGTGGCTCATTTCTGTAATCCTAGCTACTCAGGAGTCTTAAGAGCTGAGGATCAGAGTTTGAATCTAGCCTGGGCAGGAAAGTCAGTGAGACTCTTATCTCCAATAAGTACCCAGAAAAAGCTGGAAGTGGTGCTGTGGCTCAAGTGGTAGAGCACTAACCTTGAGCAAAAAGCCCAGGCCCAGAGTTCATGCTTCAGGACAAGCAAAAAAAAAAAAAAAGAAAAGAAAAAGAAAAAAAAAAACTATATAAGCTTAGATTTCTGTACTCCAGATGAAATCAGTATGACTTAGGTAAATTCTATACATATTTTAGTATAAAATGTGGTGATGTCTAGGAAAGTTCCATGCAAGATGTGTTCCACTTTTTTTTTACTGAAAAAAGAAGAAATTTAACAATACAATAGAGGGTTTTTTTTTTCTAATTGGAAATGTATTTCTAAATCGAAACATAATGAAACAAAGTTGCTGCAAATGACATGTGTTTTTACCTCATTTTGAAGAAGAGACTGAGCAGTAACCTTTTACCTCAGTGATTTGGGATACTCTTCCACGCCAGGCTCATTTTCCTCTCTTGTCTTTTAGGACATGCCATTGGTAAGACTTTCTCCTGCCACAGTGGAGCTCAGCCCGCAGCCCACAGCCAGCATTGCCTCTCCTGCCTTACCTCATCCTGACACTCAAGACCAGAAGCAGCAGACCACCCCTCACCCACCTCCAGGCCTGCCTTCTCCCCAGACGCACTTGTTCAGCCACCTCCCCTTGCATTCCCAGCAGCAATCAAGGACTCCGTACAACATGGTTCCAGTGGGGGGGATCCACGTGGTGCCCGCTGGCCTCACCTACTCCACCTTTGTACCCATTCAGGCCGGGCCCATGCAGCTTACCATCCCTGCCGTCAGCGTCATTCACAGGACCACAGGCACTCCTGGGGACACCATCACGGAAGTGGCCGGTACGACAAATCCTCCTGGAGTACCTGAATTGAGCAGTGTTGTGCCATGTTTTCCCATTGGCCAAATCCGTGTGCCGGGCCTTCAGAACCTAGCAACCTCCAGTCTGCAGTCCCTCACCTCACTAAGCATGGAAACCGTCAATATTGTAGGTCTCGCCAACACCAACATCACCCCACAGGTCCACTCCCCAGGACTTGCTCTCAACGCCGTGGGACTGCAGGTGTTGACTGCGAACCCTCCTCCCCAAAGCAGTCCTGCCCCTCCAGCGCACATTCCTGGGCTCCAGATCCTGAACATAGCCTTGCCAACCCTGATTCCCTCAGTCGGCCAGGTAACCGTGGAAGCCTCCGGAGCTTCTGAAGTTCCAGCTGCCCACAGCAAAGCAGCCGAGATGCAGCCCAAGCAGACACCTGCAGCCAGTTTAAGCCAGGTCAGCAGGACTGAGTCTCCTCGGGGGTCAGCTAAAGTCCTGCAGGAAAATGCAAAGAAAGTCCTGGGTCCATCGGCCCCTGCAGGTGACCAAGCAAGGCTCGATGGCGCAAGTAAAACAGACTCCGAGAGGGCCATCCTGGGGAACCACACCAAGCCCACGCCCGAGCTCACGTCCTTGCCTGTGCCAGCGGCACTGCAGAAGGCTCGTGGGAAAGCCCTGGGAAAGCCGTCGGGGCTGCACACCCTCTCTCCAGACAGGCAGGTTCACAGGCCCCCAGCCCCACCCAGCAGGCCGCCCACGGTGCACTTCAGTGACGTGAGCAGCGATGAAGATGAGGACAGGCTCGTGATCGCAACCTAGTGGTTTATTTTTTATCTTTTATCATTTTTTTAAAAAAAAATTAACACTTAAAGGTTTCTTTTTAAAACCCTCTTTTCCTTAAAGCACATTTTTCTGACATGAACTCATGACTAATCTTTGTGCAATCATGAACTTTTGACCAATAATTGTTTTGTGTCAGCTCCAGCCGTTTTTGTATATGTTGTATAGACAATTGTGCCTTTTAGGAGTTTTACGTTTAGACACTGTACAGATTGTTGAATATCTATATGCATAAAAATGTTATATATGTATATGAAAACCAGGTAGTTATTTGTGTTTAGTAAGAAGAACCAGTCAAATAAATCAAATGATTAAATTATATGTTGCACTGTTAAATATAAATTTTTATGGCCGTGGGGCAGTTTCTGTGTATAAATTAGTATGTAAACCCCATATTTATTGTATTCATGTTAGTCTTTGCAAATGGATCTGTCCTCCTCGTGTAAGACAGTAACTTTACACTTCAGGCAGATTTTCTGTGTAATGAAATGTTTCAGTAAAATATTGTTTACTGACTTTACCCATGCTTGAGTTGTGCCATCATTTTACCCTAGTAGATTAGCAGTCTGCTTTCAGAATAATAAGCACAGGTTGTGTGCCTTCCCTATCCTACCCTTAGCTTTGAGAAACAGGAAGGGTAGTCCTTTCTCTACCCTGTGATGGATGATTGCAGCCCAGCAACCAAGAGACCAGTCTTTCTTAGCTGTGAGAAAGAAGTTTGTAACCATGCACTTGGTAGGTGATTGGATATTTCGGAACACTTTGTATAAGTACATACAACAGCTGAAATGAGCAAAGTTCCTAAATATGGAAATGAAAGTTCCTGATTTACATAAACTAAGCAGAGGATGGTCTTGAGAGCTTGGTGTCTTGAGATTCACAGAGCCCTAGGCTGCACATTAACCAGGGCTCTTGCTTTTTGGTCTTAACCTGTTTCACAGGAAGCTCTACACAGCTCTAAACCCTAGAGAGCCAAGATTTATGGAAGGACCAGATACAGTCTGGGAGGTTTGCTGTCACTCTTGCAGAAAAGTGGCAGGAAGTAAGGTGCAAGTATTTCTACCCCCTCTATTTGCATTACCACCCAAGGATTACAGATGCTAGGTTTGTGAGAATCACTTTTTGTTGGAATTTGAATAGCACACAATTATCACAATGTGGTGGTATTTCTAAAGGCCTGCTTCCTACATTTGGCCCTGGATTAAATATTGTGTGATGTTTGGATGTTTTATTAAAAGTTTCATAATTCTCTAAGATAACTTAATTGTGCTGTGTACCTTGAACATTTCAAGATCCACTACATTATGTATATGGATATTAGTGATTTTTATGATTTAATGTTGCTTTTCAAGTATTTTCCTAGTACAGACAGAGTCATTGGCTAGAATGGTTCAATTTAAGATTTTCCAACTTCACAGTAGGAGGAAGCGATCTGTAATACAAAGAAACGATTTGGGATTTGGACCTTTTCCCAGGCTGGTGTTAGGCTGGAGGCCGGGCAGCAATGGCAAGGGCTGCAGCACCCAGCAGCCCTGCATTACTAAGGGCAAACTACTGACACTACAGCATGCTGTGTTGGCTAAATAAGGACACTTGAAAGGTTGGGTACAGTAAGTGCATTTTTGACTTAGCAACATTTTCAGCCTGTAATCGTTTTTTCAGGATGTAACCTCACATAAGTGAAGGATCGTCTATCTGTATCTGAAATGTATGCTTGTGTGTCCAAAACACAGGGAATAGAATTTTTCCAGTAATTTTTCCCAAGGTGCACTGTCTAAATTTCCCAAGTGAAAATAATTTGCAAGTAATGTAATTCAGAGAGCTGCTGAGACTTCATTTTGTGCTTTCATGCAAGACCAGGCCATCCACAGAACTAAGGGACAATGGCATAGCTGTTTTCTTTGGTAGGTAACTTATTGATAGGGAGGTGAAGGCCTAATATGGAACTGGGGATTATAGCCCAGTAGAAGAGTGTTTACATAGTAGCGTGCATGAAGCTCTGGGTTCAAGACACTGCTGCAAGTAATATTATTGATACTAATACTAGTACTAGTACTAATAAAAAGAATGTAAAACAACTTTTAGTATCTTTTCATATGAGTCTTACCACTATGCCCCAAACAGAAGTGTTGGGAAAAAATAGCTAAAGAGCTGAAGGTCATTTCTCTAACTTCCAAAAATGAGCATATATGTGTTATGAACATTTTTTATAAGTTAACATAAGCCAAGAGCATTCAAGTAACGCATTTGCATTTCTGAAACTGAGGCCACAGGGATAATTATTTCTTTCAGAAAGATAATTAACAGATGATACTTAATATAGAGATTTTGGTTCTCATTTTATCTTTTTTTTTCATAACACAGCCATGATTTTCCTATCACAGAAACTGTATAAATAACACTTTTTCTCATTAATCCCTGACCTAAATTTTAAATGATGTCATTTAATAAGGATTATGGTATATGATCATTATTCTGACTGGAAGACTCAAATATCTTTCTCGATGTGTGCTCAGATCACACTGTAGCTTCAGTCTATTCATTTTTTTGTGTGCTTTCCCCCTGCTTTCTGTTTAGTTTTACATTTTAAGAATGAGTTTAAGCAACACCAAAAAAAGTTGACTTTCACTAATTTTGTTATAAAGCCGTTTGTAAACTCTTAAGTTTGCTACATCTTAGTATGGGAATCTTTCTTCAATTTCCCATGACCTGAAAGCATTATTTAATATTTAGACAGACAGAGTCACAATGTTATAGTGACAATAATTTCCTAATGTCATAAAAGTAGAGAAACTATATTTAGAGCAAGAATAACACCATGCTTTATAAAATCTAAAATCATGAAAATAGTACTACCTAAAAGTCCTGATTTTTAGTCTTTGTACATAAGCTTGATAGAGAACCTGCATGCACATGGATCTGTGTTAGTACTGTAGACACATCTGCTCTTGGCTGTTTCTTGTCTTCTGAGGCTTCCTGAGGCTTGGTTCAGAGGACTCTCACATCTGCAAAACTGAGTAATGATGCAAGTCCCAGCCAACTCAATACCACACAACATGCAAAGGAAATTAGAAGATACACTTTCAAAGCTTAAGGGGTATACCAGTGTTTAAGTCAGTCATGTAAACTAGAGAATCTTAAGAGTAATCAGTATCTATCTTAGAAATCATAGACTATAAACATGAGAGTTAAAAGTTTTTGGCTTACATAATAAAGGAACATCTTCCATTTATAAGGGATTGTTGTATTTTTTTCTTTTTTTTATTGTGAAAATACTGTACAGAGGGGTTACAATTACATGGGCAAGATAATGAGTACATTTCTTATCAAGCATTGTTGCCTCCTCCTTTATCCCCCCCCCCTCCCCACCACCAAAGTTGTAAAGTTCGTTTTTCTACATAGCATCTTGTACATCTCATTGTTGCAATGGGTCCACCTGTATCCCTATTTAAACAATTTGGTTTTTCCCTTCCCCTCAACAAATTATACCAACATCAAATACAGTGAAAATGGGTTTTTTTGTCCTCCCTCCCTCCCTCCCTCCCTCCTTCCTCCCTCCGTCCCTCCCTTCCTTCCTTCCTTCTTCTCTTATTTCATTCTTTCTCTTCTCTCTTTCTCTCTTCTTCTTTTTTCATTATTTTGTGCGGGTACTGGGGCTTGAACTCGGGGTCTCACACTATGTATCCCTTAGCTTTTTCACTCAAGGTTAGCACCCAACTACTTAAGCCACACCTCCACTTCTGACTTTTTGCTGGTTAATTGGAGATACGAATCTCACAGACCTACCTGTCGGGGCTGCCTTTAATTGTGATCCTCAGATCTTAGTCTCTTGAGTATTAGGGATTTATAGGCATGAGCCATAGGCACTGTACACATTGCTCTTGTTTTGTGTATGTGATGATCCTGATGAGCTATTTTTGCTCAAGGCTAGTGCTCTACCACTTGAGCCACAGCTCCACCTTTAACTTTTTGGGTAGTTAATTGGAGGTGTGAGTCTCATGAACTTTCTTGCCTGGGCTGGCTTCAAACAGCAACCATCAGATCTCAACCTCCTTAGTAGCTAGGTGTGAGCTACAGATGCCTGGCTTAGTGCTCTTTTAATTTGGTAGATTCAATATATTTACTGGAGAGATGTATTGCTAACCCAAAGGAGGAAGATCAACATCCAAAGAGATCCCACCCCTTGGAGTGATCTGCTGGATAGAAGGCAGAATTTAATGGGAAAACAAAGCTCTGGGAGGTTGAAAATGTGACTGTGCTAAATTAATAGAGTAGCCATTTCATGTATACCGAATCCAATAGGTATCGTTTTCATCTTCCTCCTCCACAAGGAAAAACATCATCTTGAGGAAATTAAAGATACATTATTCAGTCATAGGTAAAAGATAGCCAGTCTCCCATAATCACAGTCCTTCGAGTCTCTTGTTATGGTTGGAATATGACATGTCCCCCTGCAGATTCCTTGTTGAATGCTTCATCTTCAGCTGATAGCTATTTTGGGAGGTTCTAGAAACTTTAGGAGGTGGGTATCTGGGCCCAGATCCTTCCTCACCCTCTCCTCTCACCCACCACAATTAAACAATAACTTCCTTCTCCACAGGCTCCCACCACCATAATGTTCCTTGACCTCAGACTCAAGGGCTATGGACTAAGATTCCTCTGAAACCATGAACTGAAATAAATCCCTTCGTCCTTTAAGTTGTCCTGTCAAGTATTTTGTCACAGTGAGATAAAAAGTTACTAACACATCTCCTCAGCTGAGATGTTTGTACTCTGACCTTGAACCAGATACAGACAAACACATTTCATGAGATCACTAAGGTCTAGAGGCCAAACTCAAAGTGGCCTTGATTAGAGGTTTAAAGGCAGGACAATGTGGAGGGAGCTTATGACATGCAAGAAAACACCTGAGGAGAGTCTCAGCAAAAATAATGCAGAAGTTATCTTCTTAGTGGGGAGAGAGAGTCAAGGATTATGAAAGAAGACCTGGGCTATTGGGAGGGGAAGTCCATGTCCTCATTAGCTTTTGTGTAAAAGCAGGTAGAAACTGGCAGGAATTCACAGCTCACAGGCAAAACTTCTTATTTGCATAATAACCAGACATGGGTATGGAAGAACATATTTATCTCCCAGGAAGACTGTGGGATTAAAAATTCTAGTGTTATTCACGTCAGGCCTTTGAGATGCATCAGGATCAGCCAAGAGAGGAAAGGCATTCCTTCCCCTTCCTTGATTCGGAAGGGAGTTTGGAATACCACTGGCCAGAGCTGGGATTCTGAGGACTATGTACTCTGAGGAGACATGGGAAACTGAGAAGAGTCCCTAAAGGGATCCATGAAGCTCCTGTATTATAATATGAGGGATAAAGGAAAGACGTTTCACCCAAAGTCATGAATCAGGTTTTGTTCGTTGTGTACTTCCATCCATTCTGACATAATTAAATGATTTAATGCCTTGCTAACATTTCTAATTGCTTTTGTTTGCTCTCTGTGAACTCTGGGTTGTCTTTCTCCATCATGCCCTAGTATACATTAGATACCAAGCATTTGCATCATACACTGAGGAATTATTCTTGTAGGTGCTGCACTATTTCCACTGGAGGTGAGAATCACACTTGAGATGGTGGACTATTGAACTTAATGACTCTGGAAGAGCTTTTTATTTTTTCCCTATCATCTAAGCCATCTACCTCTTGATTTAGATAAATATTGTGACCCCTCAAACTAGATGGGAAAATTTCTTAGCTTAAAGAGATAATTATAACTTTGGGAGGGGGAGGAGTTGGGGTGGTGAGGAGGAAAGGGATGGTAGGGGAAGAATAAAGGAGGAAGTAACAATGCTCAATAGGAAATGTACTCATTACCTTACTTATGTAACTGTAACCCCTCTCTACAGTATCTTTATAAAAAATATATACAAAAAGCTAGTTTCAATATTAAGTACATTAATGTGTTCTACTAGCCTTAAATGGCAAGACTATATGCAAGTAGATCATGCTTCATTCATACAATAGACAAGGATTTTATGATCAAGTTAAGCATTATATCAAGTATTGTAGTGTTTTGTGTGTGTGTGCATGCATGCACATGTGTGTGTGTGCATATGCATGTGCACATATAGGTGCATACTACTACTGGGGCTTTAACTCGGTACCTTGTATTCTTCCTTAGTTTTTTTCCTCAAGGTTGGTACTATACCACTCAAGTTACCACTTCTTGATTTGTTTATTGGAATTATTCTTTATTTATTGGAATTGGATCTCTTATTTGTCTACCTGGGCTGACTTTGAACCAGGCTGCCCCTATCTCAGCCTCCTGAGTAGCTAAAATTACAAGTGTGAGCCACTGGTGCCTGGCTCAGAATGCAGTATTTTATATTTCAACAACAACAGAAAATACTGCATGATGTTAACCCCATCTTATGGTTGAGAAAATTGATTAAGAAAAAAGAGCTAGCTAAGTTCTGAGGTGGGATTGTAAAACTAGGTCTGTTTTTCCTACTGTTCTTGTTGCCTCTGGGGAATGAATTACAACTCTTGGTTTGAATTACACTCATTTCTAAGTCTACTTCATATTCAGAAAATATTCCCTTCTGAAATGAATATGTCCAGTGTCATGGATATTTGTGTAGATAATAGATTTTTATAACCTTTTTCTAGGTACTTTCTTAGAGTTGATATAATAGGAGCCATCAAAATATTTAGTGAAAAAAATCACTTAATTTAAATTGCAGGAGACAAAAGGTACTTTAAATCGACAATTCTAATCAAACATAAAATGTGAATTTCGAAGTATATTAGGTTTCAATTATTAATCATCATTCCAAAACTGTCTTTGTTATATATCATGATTATAAAAGTTAGATTGACTGTTGTTGTGGATTCATATTCCTTTGGTTTAGATACAGTTCAATCACAATATATAATAATAATGACCTTGAGTTTGACTTCTTCAGAAATACTTCCAAAAAGAAATGGAGTAATTTTCCACTGCTTTTGACCGACAAGTTAATGATTTAAACAGATTTCTCCTATGAGAGGAGGCATTATCAAATTGTACTGCTTTTGTATGTGTGGATATGACTATAATGAAAAGGAAATAAATGTATTTACAATTCCTATTTGCAAAAACAGCAAGGTAAAATATTCTATCTGCTTAGCAAATGGTTCCATATCTCAATCATCAGTGAAGAGTGGGACTACTCCCAACTATTCCATTTATTCTTCCTCTAATTCTCTTAATTTGCATTCTGAAAACGTGGAAGGGAATAATTACACTTTTCTTTTGTGTTTTCCACACATGTATGGATTCTAAATGAGATATTTCATGAAGATCAGTTAAAACATGTGTTACGTTGTTGCTTTTGCCTCAAACAAGACATCTTTATTCATTTTCAGTTACTTGAAAGACTGCTTAGTTATTTACTGAGGAATGTTACCAAATGGACCTAAAGGAAAGCAGGGAGGGTGAAAGACACCAGGCTTTACATTTCCAAAGGGCAGTCATGGGAAGCAAAGCCAGCTTTGAGATCAGTCAATTAGCCAGGCATGCTTGGCTTTCTCTGCTAATAGCAAAGCTCATGTTTGCCCCAGGGGGTCAAATGTTAAGACAGGTTTTAAGTCAGTATTTGTACCCTTTGATACTTTTGGATTTAGATATTTTGGAACCCCTTTATCCATTAGACAACATATTCTTTGAAAGTATTTTACAATGTCATGCAAAGAGTCTGCTTGTATATAAGCACTCAGGTGCAATCATAATCATTGTTGATTGGGAAAAAATGTATCCAATCTTCATTAAAAGTAGAGTAACTGTTGAAATAACTTGCATTGTTTCATGGTCTGCAAAGGTTGGAACCCTTTTAATTCATTTGGATTACAATTTGAATGATGGGATAAATTTCAATAGAATAATTGTATATATATAAATATATATATATATATATATTACATGTATACATCTATATGTTACTTTAAAAAGAAATTCTGACCTACATGATTAGAGACTTCTTTTCACTAATGGCATCATAATAGGCTCTTCTTGGTCTCAGCCTCCGGTGGAAATCATGTGAAATATTTAGTGCCTGGTACATGAGCCCTCCCTCTTTGATGCTTAAGCAGCCCAGTGCCTCAGGTCAGAGCTCTGAAGTTTCTTAAATAGAGATAAAGATCAGAACCAACACTGGCCCCCAGGGACCTCTCCTGGAAAAAAAAATGTTCTGTTTGTTTTGTTTTGTAACTAAACAAATTCCTCCACCTCTTTGTTGTCATTTTTTTTCTAAATCCTTCAAAAACATAGAGAAAGAAGGATTTGAAAGACATCAGACTGAGGAGTCAAAACATGGGACCTTTCTACTCTAGGTCAGTTCTGTGTGCTTTACAATTTCAACTGAAATACATCAAATATTTCCATGACAGATGCCCTCTTGTTTCCCAGTCAGTTAAGCCTCGTTGGCATTGCGTATCTTTGCTATTTAAGTAACTACCTCTTCCAACATGGAACATACAGGTTGAATATATTGATACATAATTTGCAACATAATTTGTAAATGAAGGATTTGAAAAGCCTGTGTATTTCATTAATCCAGTGAAGTGTTAGGAGCCCTAGCCATCTGATGGCCTCAGTGTGAGTCCATTTCAGCTCAGTCTCTGCTCAAGGTTTACCTCAGTGACTGTAGATGGCATTGCTAACTCTTATGACATCTCACAAGTTTATGAGTGCATAGATTTTGGACAAGGACAATGCATTTACACAGAAATATCTCATTGCAGTGACATCATTAGGTATAGTGTGATATTGGTTTGTCAAAAAATCATAATTTTGATTCTTTTAAATGCTGCATAAGAATTAAATAATACAGTGCATAAGAATAGATCACTTAAATTCAAATCCCAGGTAGACAAAATGGTCAGCTAATTGTCTAAATTATTTTCTGGGCATTGGATTATCTGTTAGTTGGGGCAAAGTACCTCAACCTCAGAGGGCTTTGGAGAAGACTAAAGCAGATGGAAAACAATTCCTAGGTCAACAAATGTTAGCAGCAATTATGAGTTTGGTGATGATTTTGAATATGTTGCAACAGAAGATGTAAACTTTTTTTTCAACAAATACTTACAAGGTATCTACCACATGTAAGATCACACTCAATCTTTTTCTGAATGTATTTTTAAAAAGTTTTAAAATTATATAGTAGGTTTTTGTTGTTGTTGTCATTGTGTTTTATTTGTGCTGGTCCTAGGGTTTGAACTCAGGACCTAGGTGCTGTTCCTGAGCCTTTTTGCTCAAGGCTAGCACTCTACCACTTGAGCCACACAGCTCCACTTCATTAATTAGAGATGCGTTTCCTGGATTTTCTTGCCCCAGCTAGCTTCAAACTGTCATCCTCAGATCTCAGCCTCCTGAGTAGTTAGGATTACAGACGTGAGTCACCACCCCCGGTTTAAAAATGCTGTTGTGTTGTGTTTTATATTAAATATTTTCTGAGTGGGCTTGGCAGGAAAAGCAGACAAGGCAGAAGAAAAATGATAAAACCAAACAGGTTGTCTCTAATGTGAAAGACTCTGCCTAAAAATTCCAGAATGAAGGATTCACATATGTCTGCAGCTGACAGAGAATAAAGGATCTCAGTAGGTGGAAAGTGTAATTTAGAAGACAGGCATGCATTTCCCAGGTTTTTCTGTGTTTGATTTTGTTCTTGGAGGAAGCTACTTCTCTCTCACATTGCCCAGGCCTGCTCAGTAACCATCCTTAGGCTCCCTGTCCCCCAAAGGCTCAGGGGGGGCAAATTCAGTGTACACTGTATTTCTGGATAAGTTAGAACTAAGACTGCTTATCATCTGAAAATTTCAGGTTACTCCCAACTGGGATTGCAGGATCGCTGGATTAAACTGGGCAGCAAGAATTATAAAGAGTTTGTTAGTTAAAAGTGAAGATAGTTTCAGTCTAGATAATTTTGTTTTTCAAGGATGTATGTGTATGTGCACACGTGTGTGTGTGTGTGTATGTGTGTGTGTGATAGAGACAGAGACAGAGACAGTACTGGGTCTTGTACTCAGGGCCTGAGTGCTGTCCCTTAGCTTTTTTACTCAAGGATGGTACTCTATCACTTGAGCCATACCTTCACTTCTGGCTTTTTGGGGTTGGATTTGAACAGGAATTCTCAGATATCAGCCTCCTGAGTAGCTAAGATTACAGGCATAAGATACCAGCATCTGGCTCTTAGTGTGCCTTTAGGAATCATAACTTTAAGTGTAAAAGGAAAACTCAAGCGAACATCTTCCATTTTTTGTTTAATAGACGAAGAATGAGAGATTCAAAGAGAATAAACTCTTCATGTCCATCCTTTAGAAAAGATACGGATGGCAAAGAGTCCCATTGACAGTGGCTCACAGTGTTGACTCACATTATTCCCTTCCTCTACCACCAGCTTCCCAAAATGAATCACATTTTGCCTCCATCTCATCATCTATAAAATTGGTATAATATTAATTCTTCCGTGTAATATCAAAAATAATGATCGGAACCATTTTCAAAGTAAACATTCTAAACTTTTTCTAAAATATATTCTATTGTCTTTAAGTGGTTGCATAAGCATTCAACAAAGCAATATACAAATACAGTGTATCGTGATCAATGCCATCTCTTTCCTCCTCCTCCCCTATTCCTCCCAACCCTACCCTGTCCCTCAGTAGTCTTAATTTTGTAAGACAAGCATTATATTTTATGAGTAACTTCTTCCCCCCACCCCTTTCTTCTCTTCATCCAACTATTAATTCAGAGAATTAAGAAAAAAATCTTTAAGTCTAAAAGCCTTAGTGGCATGTATTTATGAGATCCACAGAAGTACCTTTAGCAAAATATAGAAATAGTTGTCATTAAAAAGATTAACTGGATCCAGGCGCTGGTGGCTCACTCCTGTAATCCTAGCTACTCAGGAGGCTGAGATCTGAGGCTCGAGGTTCAAAGCCAGCCCAGGCAGGAAAGACCATGAGACTCCTATCTTCAATAAACCATCAGAAAACCGGAAGTGGCATTGTAGCTCAAGTGGTAGAGTGCTCGCCTTGAGCTGAAGAGCTGAGGGACAATGCCCAGGCCCAGAGTTCAAGGCCCACGACCGACAAAAAAAAAAAAAAAAAGATTAACTGGGCTGGGAAGGTGGCTAAGTGGTAAAGTACTTGCCTCGAATGCATGGGTTTGATTTCTCAGCACCACATAAGCAGAAAAAGCCGGAAGTGGCACTGTGGTTCAATCTAATCTTGAGCTGAAGAGCTGAGGGACAGCACCCAGGCCCAGAGTTCAAGCTCCACCATCAGCAAAAAAAAAAAAAGATTATAACTTTTTTACTGCAATTAACATTTTTTTAGTCTCCCAAGCTATGCTTTAGTTTAAGTAAGAGACATTGTCATATCTCTTGAATATAAGGGACTTGAGGATTTAAAGGGAGCTTGGGGAAATTGTTTGATAATCCAAATATAGAAAAAGGAAAGATAAAACTTCTTATTTTTAGGTACTCTACTACTTAATACAGTAGTGTTTACTTTTGTTATTTTTGAGACATTGTCTTGCATTTTGCTCAGGCTGGCGGGGACCCACTTCTCACTCTAACTGCCCAGCATTTTGTTGGTTGAGATAGGATCTCATGAGTTTTTTGCTGGGGCTGGTCATAAACCATGATCCTCCCAATATCAGCCTCTTAAGTATCCAGTATGGATACAACTTTTTTTGGGGGGGGGGTCCGGTCGTGGGGCCTGAACTCTGGGCCTGGGCACTGTCCCTCAGCTCTTCAGCTCAAGGCTAGCGCTCTGCCACTTGAGCCACAGGGCCACTTCCAGCTTTTTCCTTTTTGCTTATGTGGTGCTGAGGAATCGAACCCAAGGCCTCAGGCATGCAAGGCAAGCACTCTACCACTGAGCCACCTTCCCAGCCCTGGATACAACTTTTAATGTAAGAGTGTTGATTTGTTTCATCTGTGTCTTTGAATTTGTTAATCTCCTACGAGAGCTACTACTTGTTGGGCTTTTGTTTGTGTGTTTACATAAGTAAAATTTAATTTCTGCATTTTACTAGTGTTAAGTAGTAGTAGTACTATTTATTTGTATAACAGGGTTTTTGCTTTT
The DNA here is from genome assembly GCF_000151885.1 of Dipodomys ordii. Lineage (NCBI taxonomy): Eukaryota > Metazoa > Chordata > Mammalia > Rodentia > Heteromyidae > Dipodomys > Dipodomys ordii. The sequence continues at coordinate 897,275 of NW_012267512.1, forward strand.
AACCATATTCTTTTTTTTTTCTATCACCAGGCTCATCATGAAGGTGAAGATATTCATTTTAAATTAAAATAAATTCAGATGTTTTCCTGGCCTGTACATTTATAAGGATTCACAAACTGGAATATTCATTGATTGAGAATAGAATCCTTTATTCTTCTAAACTGTAATTATATGCATTCAATATTTTAGAGGAAAAAATGCTGTTTATGCCAGGCTTTAATCATCACCTAGAGATATGTTCTAATTGTCAGCTTCTTCAAAAATACTATTGTTTTTAAATTTCTTAATAAGCAATTATAAATAGATGTTTTCATATGAAAACTGAGAACAATATCTAATGTTTCCTCTATTTCATTAAATACCATATAACTTCCTTTCATCAAAATCTTCACACAAATATTGAAATACCATGGAGCCATCCTCTGGGCATACATCTAAATGAGAAAAGTCAAAGAAGTCTTTTTCTTCAAGATTACTGTAGATCTAATTCTGCAATGTTGAGATTTGACCTAAGAGATTAATATTCAAGAACACCAACATAGCCAGTACTGGTATCTCAGGCCTATAATCCTAGCTACTCAGGAACCTGAGATCTGAGGGTCAAGGTTCAAAGCCAGCCAGGGCAAGAAAATACAGGAGACTCAGCTCCAAAAAACAGAAAAAAAAGAAAGAAACCCAGAAGTGGAGCTGTGTCTCAAATGGTAGAGTGCTAGCCTTGAGCAAAAAAGCTCAGGAAAATTGCCCAGGTCCTAAATTCAAGTCCCAGAACTGTCACAAAAAACACAAACAAAAAAATCCCCACCCAAAGCTAACAAAAATAACATGAACATCTCTTTATTTCCATTTGCAGCAAAATGTCTTCTATAAATGCTGTTCAATGCTTAGTAGGCTAGAGAGACTATTTCAAGTACAGGTATGATGGTATGATGACGCTTGATTTCACTGGGATAGACAAAGCTATGTAACATGCATGGCAGTTTGGCCACCAAAGACAAGTTAAGGTAAAAGCTGATGCTCTGAACATGCTTAGCTTGACTCCTGGCCCTCATACAACCTGATACTACAGAGAAGATATCTCAGTTCCGAGAATTATTTGGGGATTCCCAAGAGACTCTTGGGCCACTAGCAACATACTCCATTGCCAAACCAATGACATAAATTCTCTGGGTTCAAACATGAGTGTTATCTTGAATGCTGTTGTTCTGATGAATGTGTACCAAGATTTAAGCGCTTATCTGTCACAGTATAAATCTGTTGCTTCTCATGTCATAAAAAATGAAGCTAACATCTGATGTATTTTTTTCTTTGATATCAATAAGGCATTTTGTGGTAGAAACAAGTAATACTACTTTTTTTATCTGCTGAAGGAATGGGCTCTGGTATCTCTCCAAGCTACTGAAGAGGCCTGAAATTTGAGGATGTCAGTGGTTCAAAGCTAGCCCAGGCAGGAAAATCTGTGAAGCTATTATCTCCAGTTAACCATCAAAAAGCCAGACATGGAACTGTGGTTCAAGTAGAATACCGACTCTGAGTGAAAAAGCTAATGGGATAGTGCCCAGGCCCTGAGATCAAGCCCCAGTACCGATACAAATAACATGAAAGGAATGAAGTTATAATGAGAGCCATAAAACAAAAACCAATGGAATATTTTGCCACTACCCTCACAGAACCCCCTGATTTTCTGGATATTTAAATGCATTTATTGTGTGGCTGATTCTTCCAAATAAGTTCTTAAGTTTTGAAAGTTACACAAGTCTTGACATTGTGTCCGAAGTTTCCAGTACCTATGTACTAACAATAAAAACAAACAAACAAAAACCCTAAAAACAAAGATATAAGCTGAGGGAACTCATTTGAAGATGTTGATTAAAGTAGATATCAAGAAATCAGATATAGGAACTTGTCATGTGGAGAAGCAAAAGAAAAAACAATTCACACATAGCAGTGCCTTTGTTTTCTTAAAAGAAACATTTCCCTTTTATTCAAAGAAACAGAAAAGGAAGAGCAAATACAAAAGGTAAATGGGCAGATCTCACTCCGAAATTGCTTCTTTGCTGCATGCTGAGGGCTGGGTGACAAAAGGAGAAGCTCAATCTGCTTCTGTGCATACATCATAAAGCTAGCAGGACTGCTGGTAAATGGGAGCTGCTGGTCACGTGATCTAGGAAGAGAGAACTCAGACTTCACAGGTTTCAAATGAATTTGACACTTTGGTTCAGGAATAAAGAAAACGCCAGCTTCTTCAGCAAGGAGAGGTGACAGAACATTTGCTTGACTCTCACCAGGAGGTGCATTATGTGGGTTCTTCTGGAACTCACCATCTACTGCTGTTGTTTGTTTGTTTGTTTTTGTTTTGCTGGTATTAGGGCTTGAACTCAGGGCCCTGGCACTGTCCCTGAGTTTTTGTGCTCAAGGCTAGCTTTCTACCACTCGAGGCCACAGCTTCACTTCTGGCTTTTGCTCGGTAACTGGTGATAAAAGCCTCTTGGACTTTCCTGCCCAGGCTGACTTTGAACCACAATCCTCAAACCCATCCTCCTGAGTGACTAGGATAATAGGGAACAGCCACTAGTGCTAGTTTCCATTCACTGTTTTTTGATGCATTACCTCTGATCATTCACTTCTTCCTTCCTACACAATAACATGCCATGCCTGCCCCTGTGAGGAAGAAAAGAAGCAACTCAGTGAACTCAGATTATGAAATCAGCAACACTGAGCCTGGACACCCAGGAGATGTTTGGGTCAGTATCAGTATTTCTTTGTGGTTACTAATGGGATGACATTATATGCATGTTTATGCCAGGATGGGGTGATAGCTCAGTGAGTGACCGTCCCCAGTGACTCAAAAAGGACACATAACTTTGCCACTGAAAAGAGTCTTGATTATTAAAGCTGGAACACAAAATAATACCTAAGACCAACCATTCTGTAGGACAGCATTGTTCACAGGAGACTGGAAGTGACAAAGATGTTTAAAGGAGAAGACTAAAATCTAAAAAAAAAAAGTACTCTCCACTAGAATGGCCAGAAAAAGTAATTCCTACCAAAAGAAGTTTAAATAGGAATACAGGTGGACCCATTGCAACAATTAGATGTACAAGTCGTTATGTCGAAAACGAACTTTACAACTTTGGTGCGGGGGTGGGGGGGTGGGGGGGCGGGGAGAAGATCGGAAGGGATGGGAAAGGGAAACAAAGGAGGAGGCAACAATGCTTGATAAGAAATGTACTCATTTTCTTGCCCATGTAATTGTAACCCCTCTGTACTGTATACTGTATTTTCACAATAAAAAAAAAGAAACATTAAAAAAAAAAGAAGTGTCTAAGAAAATGTTAAGGCAAAATGAACCGAGAAACTGGAAGAGCATACCACCTCTGCTGTAATCCTCTTGAAAGGCAGGAAAACATGAGAAGAAATGAATCTATCAATGTGAGTAAAAAAAATAAAGCTACTGTTTTTACTGGACTTGGTATCCTCTGCAGAGTTAATCAGATACACTATTAAACGCTCTGAGAAGCTTGTGCACATGTGTGTAATGAGAGAGAGAGGGGGGGAGGGAGAGAGAAGGAGGGAGAGAGAGAGAGAGAGAGAGAGAGGACTTAGAGAGGCCTACTTCTTTTCTGCAGAGTAAACTCTGGCTTCAGCACCCTCTTGTGTTTGTTAAATATTCTGTGCAAATGTCTGCATTGCAAATCACATCACGAAGTTCCTGAAATGTTCTGTAGTCTTTCAGCTTAAAAAAATCCCTTATTTTTTAGATCCTGAATTTAATGGATAACTCATTCTTAATCATCTAACTTAATCTTGTCTTGCTGATACCGGAATCCAGATATCTTAGCTCCTAATCTTTTTGCCATATTTCATGTTTTTTCAAACTTTATCATAAAATCATTTAATTGATGGATATAGTTAATAGAAATCAAAACTCTATCTTCATAATTTTAATCCTTAAAATTAGAGAAAGAAAACCAGGGATGGAATTTATGCTTATATGTGTCCATATAAAGAGAATATGATATTTGGAAACATACATAACTAATGAAACTAAAATGGAAAGATTTTAAGGCAGGTGCTGGTGGTTCACCCCTAATCCTAGCTACTCAGAAGGCTGAAATCTGAGTGAGGATCCTGGGTCAAAGTCATCCCAGGCAGAAAAGTTGGTGACGCTCGTCTGTCCAATTAAACACCAGAAATCCATACATGGAGGTGTGGCTCAAAGGGTAGTAAGTCAGCCTTGAGTGAAAAACTTAAGCAGGAGCTCAAAGCCCTGAGTTCAAGCCCCAGTACTAACACAAAAAGAAAAAAAATATTTCAGATAATGTTAGGGAACTGCAATGACAGGGATCCCAGACAAAAACCACATTACGAATGTGAATGCACTTATGGATAGAAAGATAGATGCATGGCAGAAGGAAGATATCTGGGGACGTAAAAGCCATTTGTCAGATTTCAAAAGATTCTTTGTTACCTACTTATAATGATAATATCATTGCAATAAATACAGACTTGCACTTCATTCTATTATCCCACAATCACACACAAGAACAGTGTACTGCAATCTGTATTCATTGTCATCCTTTCCTGTGGCATTCACAAACAATTTCATTTTGGTAGAAGATATTAGCATTTTAATTTTGTTAAGATCAGGATAATGAGGCTATTGATGCTTTCTCCCACTTTCCTCTGTATTAGCCTCTTCAACTGAGCCTCAGACTTGTAGGTATCAGTCACCACAGATGGAATTATTTTAGGTGTTTTCTGTTTCTATAATGCAGTTAGGAGAGGACAAAAGGTCATTTCCTACCCATTTTAAATCACACTAATACAACAAAAATGTATGTGTGTGACTATTTTATTGCCCCTTACAGGAATAGGCTCAGGTAGAAAATGATATGAATTTTATTATTTTATCACAACATAAAAAACACCCTGGGGAAGTTGTTTTCTACTTAAAAAATGAAAAGAAACGTTCTTATGAAATTTCAGGCTGAAATTTAATGCACATATATAAATACATGTATATTATATATATGATGTACATAGATGTTTGCGTATATAAATATTATATAAATATTCTATTTATATTATATAAATATTATATTTATATTATATAAATGTTATATAAATATTACAGAATATATCTATTACAGAGGTAAAATTTCTGAAATGAACATTTTATTATTAAAAAAGAAAGACTTTCATTAAAAAGAGAGACTTCTAGTTATGTAGATGACTAAGTAACAGTTGTTGGATTTAACCATTCCACATTGGACACTAGACAAAGTTTAGTACCCAGATGCTCAGTAGAAATGATAGAGAAGCCACACATAATCCCAATGTAAAGTGAGCAACAGATTTATGTGGGCATTTAAAAAGTATATGCATAGATGAAGGGCTAATAAGCCTGTGAATGTTAACTCTGTGTCAATATATTCAAGAGGGACAAGTGAGTTAATCATATCTACTACAGACTCACTGGAGTGGCTGTCCTAAGAAATCAGACACCACCAAGTGTTGAGAAGGATGTGGAGGAACCAACATCTCCACTCATATTTCTGGGAGAAAATGGTTGAGAAACTGTGGGAAACATTTGGCCGGTGTCTCAAAATGATAGATATGTACTTACTCAATTTAGCACAACCAATTCTAGACAGCTATCTACCCAAGAGAATTATAAACATTTATGCAGATAAAGATATGTACTTGAATGTTATTAGGAACATTCTTTTTCATAGTGTAAAAAGTAATAACCTAAATATCTAAAAACTGCAGATTGGACAGACAAAATGGGTGGATCCCACAAGGAAATTTTATACTTAGCAACTGAAAGAAAGATATGAATGAAATGAATGGCTACAAATATATTATGCTAAAAAATAAGGTAAATGAAAGAAAGTACAAAAGGCTATTTCATTTATTTGCAATGTCTAAACAAGACAAACTTATAGTGAAATTCCATAGCGTTAATTGTAACCAGCATTGGTATTATTAGTAAAATGGAGCTCTAGTGATACATTATATGTTGATATAGCTCAGATGATGTTGACTGTCCACTTGTATATGTATTTTATTGGTTCCTCCTTAGGTTGCTTCACAATGAAAAGATGTTTCAATGAACCAAATGTTGATGAAGTAAAATTGCTCCTAAACAAGAGTTTTGCATGTACTGGGTTAGCTATCAGTCAGTCAATTTGTAATGGGAAATGTCATTTTGAAAATTTCATCTCTTGATAATTTTAGAAAACTACTGTCATAGTTTTCCTGTGTGTTTTTTTCTACTGAGCTAGTTTTTCTGATTTTCACTGCCAAGATAAGAGAATGTATGAATTATGCAAGGAAGGTCTGCATAAAAACAGAAGAAAATTTGAGGCATCCTGGTAGTTCAAAATTTTAATGTTATGGGCCAGGTTTTTACACTATATATCAATCAGTAAGACATTTATTCTGTAAAGTTGTTACATAACTTTGTGGTGCTAGCTGGATGGATTAATTTGTCTAAGGGATGTTTGCATTCCAATGTAGTTAGAATGTTAGGCACTATAGTAGATGTTGACCAGAGAATAAAATAGAAATGTTAACTCAAGTTTATAGTCTCAAGGAGCAAGGGAGACACTAGATAAAAACCAGATAAATAAAAAGTTATTGCCTGTGATACATTAGAATGAAGGTATCGGGTGCCATAACACTTCTAATAAGTGAGCACCAGAGTCAAGAGAACAGGGAATAGGAAATGTCAGTGTAGTGGGAGAAGAGAATTGCTGGCAGAAAGCAAGGACATATTCAGAAGGGCAGCTGTGGCTTGAATGTGTCTTCCAAAGTTTTCTGTTGTGTATTGGTTTGGTTTATGGCGTGTGTGTGTGTGTGTATGTGTGTGTGTGTGTGTGTGTGTGTGTGTGTGTGTGTGTGTGTGTGCCAGTCCTGGGGCTTGAAGTCAGGACTTGGACATTTTTCCCTTACTTTTTTGCTCAAGGTTAGCACCCTACCACTTGAGTCACAGCTCCACTTCTGGTTTTGGTGGTTAATTGCAGATAAGAGTCTCACTGACTTTTTTGGCCAGGGCTGGCTTTGAACTTTAGTCCTCTAATCTCAGCCTTCTGAGTAGCTAGGATTATAGGCATGAGCCATTAGCACAGGCTCCCAGAGTTGTTTTATGTGTTTTTTTTTAAATAAAAACTCTTAGCAAGTGTAATTTTATTATTCTAACATCTGGATTATCTCAGGTCTTTTTCTTTGGTTTGACTTTATTTTCTCTTGGTAATTAGTTACATTTTCTTGTTTATTTATACACATAGTAACTTTTTATCTCATGTTGCATGTTATAGTTACTAGGCTTTTGAGAATTTGTATTTTGTCTTCCTTCAGACAGTGTTGAGTTTTATTCCTGCAGGCGGTTAATTCACCTGCACATTAGTTTGATTTTAGGCATTTTTTCAATAACACTACTTTATGGTTAGTACACCTTCATTTTTCATTGTCTGAAAACTGTGACTTCAAATATTTTTATCCCCTGTGGTGCTTAACTACTTTGAAAAGTTATATCTATAAATTCTATAACTTTTGGCAAATTCATAGCATTATGGAACTGTATCAATATTACCCCAATTGTGTTTAAGAAAATTGTCTTAAAACACTGGATCTGATACAATCCAAAAAATCATCAATAACTCATCACCCAAATCTAATCATTATTTTCTTTCATCTTTGCGTACTTTTTCAGTAGCTTTCTTTGATTTTCTTGCTTCACTGAAGTGTGTGCATGTGTGCTTGTGTGTGTGTGTGTGTGTGTGTGCATTCATGTATGTGTAAACTTTCCATTACTGCAACAAAATACTTGAGATGATCAATTTACAAAAATGAAACATTTGGCCAGGTACTGAGGACTCACACTTGTAATCACAGCTACTCAGGAATCTGAGGTATGGATTATGGTTCAATGCCAGCCTGGTAGAACATTCCATAAGATTCCATATTCAACTAACCAACAAATAAACTTGGACTTCAGGCACCAACTTTGGTAGAGCATTCACTGAGTAAACAAGGTGAGCAAGAGCTCAATGAATAACATTCAAGCCCTAAAACTGGAAACTTAAAAGATGAAAGACTTGTTTTGGTTCACAGTGAGAAAGTTCAGTCTGTGTGGGAGTTGTTAGCATTACCCCCACCTTTGGTCCTCAGACCTGAGCTCCTCCCAGACCTGGATTTCCCACCCTACAGCTGGCCACTCCCTCTCTCCACCCAGACCCACCCATGCACGCACTTCTGCCCTAACTCCTCCCCCTCCCCTCCTAGACCCACCGGCAAGTTGGATGGGGCAGAAGCTATGTGCTCCCTCTCCTAGAGAGATATGGCGTCTCTAATAACCCTGATGTGTCTGTGCTGCCTGCCTCTGCGTAGTCCCCTGGAAGGGTCCTGAAGGATCCTTTCAGGGTGAGGCAGTGTACCGTGGTGTAAAAAGCGTGGTGAAACTGCTTACCTTGAAGCAAAGAAAACAATAAAAGAGAAGGCCTGCTGAGGGCAAGCCCCCATTCACTTAATTTGCTCTCCTTAGCCTCTACCTCTTAAAGCTTCTAACACCTCAATTACCTCTAAGCTGAGAATTCAGCCTCTGTGGGCCTTTGGGATATTTATCACCCAAATTCTATATTCTTTCCACTTCATATACCATTCTTATATTTTTGATATTGTGGATAGCTTTCATACTAAACAAGTAGAATATATATTCTATTTAGAACAAAAAGAATAAATCCCTTCAACATTTCTGACTTCTATTGTCAAAGCATAAATTTTCAAAAGTTGTGATGCTATCACTAACCCTGTCTGTGTGAAATACAGTTCTCAAACTTTTGCTTTCTTTGGGTGTTGCCATTATAAGAGATTTGCTAACTTATTAGACTTAGAAAACTCCCAATTGTTAGGAGATCAAACATCTTCCAATTTGTGTGTTTGCTGGCTATCTTTTGAGGCTAGATTAATCTATTGTGATTTTCTATGACAAACAATTTCACCAGAGATGAAAAGCAATGGGAAGTAGAAGCATTTAGTGACCCCCTACTATGGTCTAAGTATTTCAAGTGATATTGTCAGGCACATTAGCATAAATGCAGGAAGAAGAGCAGAAGCAAAAGTCTCCAGGATTGAGCTCTTATTAAGGTAGAACCTGCTTTAAACTGGCTCAGTTTTAAAATTAAAAAGGTAAGGGAAATGTTATCCATTGCCATATTATTTACAAATCAAATGCTAATTTAATATTAAAAGGAGACAGCGGATAGAAGGCCCAGCTCCTGTTTGTTTGGTGTTGAGCTTGTTTAGTAAGCTGCCGGTAGGTGGTTTGGCTATGGAGCACTTGACCTAAGGCTGGAATGAACGGAATCTATCTGCCCATTCTCCTAAATACTTCTAAAGAATTTATGAGTGTGGGACAGGACCTTCTTTGGTAGCCATTGACATTTACATTTTTCTAGTACCCGCCAGTCCTATTCCTCTATCTCATTACTTTGGACTTTCTCCATTCTATCTTTCCAATTGAAGGTAAGTTACATTGGCATGGATTGGCATTCGTTGTTGGCATGGCTTCCTGCTCCAGATCCTGCCTCCATTATTACCCCCATTTACCAACCAGTTATAGCTCTGAATTTCAATTCAGAGGACGAGGAAGAGGAGAAGGAGTCTTCTCCCTATCAGTCTTAGAATCCTTTTCCCAGATTCCCCAGAGGAATTGCCTCATGCTAATAGTTTATCTCAATTGGCACATATTTGTTTCTTTTAATTAAGATTTACTTAGCTGACAAAATAATAACTATTGCATTTAAGATTGATGTAATGTGTCTTCGATGCCATGAACTGAACTCATAAAAAGTGAATATATTATTTGTACTCAGTAATGTCAGCTTCAGAAAGATGGAGATAGTGAGCAAATGGCCTTCCAGTTCAGGCTAGTGAATCTAGAAGTAGTCATGTGAGGCAATGAGACCCCCAGGAAAGAGTAGTGAAGTCACTCCTGAAGAGGAATGAGTCTACAGTCTAGAAGAATAACCACAGGTAATTGTGGAAATAAACAGGGACGTGGGAATTCCAAGCCGCAGTGCCCACAGTATAAATGCAAAGAAGGCTGATAGTGTGAGAGACCTTGAACTGCTGAGAAAAGTATGAAGGAGAAAGGAAACAAGGGAAGTGGGAAGGTAGGTTGAATTGGATCATAAAAGACTGTCAACTCTCTTCTTAAAACTGCGGGGAGCCAAAAAAGGAGCCAAAGGGAGCAAGGTGGTCTGGAATGGGGTCTGATTTATATGGTTACTTCTGATAGCCATGGAGGAGTAAGATGGCAAGGAAAAGAAATGAGAAGGACGATTAATGGGGTAGTAGTGACAAAAGCACAAGGAGGTCATGTCTGAATAGAGCTTCCAAAATTAGAACTTTTTAGAAGGTGAAATGGAAGGAGTTTATGACTACTTAGATACCAAAGGAGAAAGAGGAAGGAGGCACTTGAACCTTTTGAGTTTGGGGCTTGGGCAACTTGAGTGGAACAGGGTGCCACGTACTAAGAATACTCAAGAAGGATCATTGGGTCCTGTAATGGAAATGGTGAGAAAAGTGCTTTGGTCACTCATAGTTTGGAAGGTCGTAGAGCCCTATAGGAAGAAGCTAGGCTGGAGGTCATAACTTCTGTGGAACTCACCAGTGTGGATGTCCTGGCTGAAATCCAAGATTTTGGTGCAGTTACCCTGGTCTTCAAAGGATTTGCATAAATTTCACCTGGAATCCACTCAGCAGAACTATGACATAAACAATGACATGAACTCTCCCAGAAGATGATAACTAACTGTTGACTGCAGATTCCTCCCCTACAAGAGAATCTTGTATCATTTGAGACATAGGGGCAAGGGATTTAGGTATTCTTTTAGCTCATACTAACTATGAGGCACACCAAACATAAGGGTTATTTTTGAAAAGGCAATACAGCATAGAAAGATTATAGGCTAGACTTCTATATCAAAGAGACCTGGGTTGGCCTGTCCTTTGACCTTCAGTTCACTCACCTGTAAGAAGAGGCTAAAAATACCTCTTCTTGGTGGTATTATATTATGTGAGGGACAGCATAGTGCGGAGTGCTCTGTGCAAGTTTTCAGCAAGGGGTAGAAATCAGTGAATGCTTGTTCTTTCCTATCTTTAGAGGTGCACATTTAATAGCAACCACTCAAAAAATCATTTTTTTGTAAAATCTAAATGAAATCAATAAGCCAATGCAAATGCATTTCTGTTTTGTTCATTGTAATGACTGTCACTTAATTTTTATTTTTTTTAGTGCTGGTCCTGGAGCTTGAACTCAGGGCCTGGGTGTTGTCCCTGAACTCTGCTGCTCAAAGCTAGCATTCTATTGCTTGAGCCACATCTTCATGTACAGTTTTTTTTTTTTTTTTTTGGTGTTTAATTGGAGATAAGAGTCTCATGGACTTTCTTCCCCAGGTTAGCTTCAAATCTCAATCCTCAAATATCAGCTTTCTGAGTAGCTACAATTATAGGCATGAGCCACTGGCACCCAGCATATCAGTCTATTTTGAAATAAATAGTCTAGTCCTTACATATGGGGAGACCAGTTGGATAAATTGAGTCAGTGTATTTGGGGGAAAACATAAACACTATATATATACTGGATGCATGTGACTCTCCTGCTGGATTTTCCAGTGCAGAACCCAACCTTTGCTGGCCTAAAGCCAAGCTTGACTTGTGTCACCGCCACTCCCAGTAAGTGCTGGCCTGGCTGATGGGACACAGAAACCTATTCTTTCTTCAGTAGACAGAGAGTAGACATGACAGCCGAATTTGAAGCTGAGAATGATTTGGCTACAGTTTGACTGTATCTCCCAGGGATTTGTGTGTTGAAATTTAATTCCCACTGTGAGGGATGAAGAGGGTAGAAACTTAATCTGACTAGGGTATTGAGAGGTGTGGTCTTGGGTGACTGATGGTTAGAATGAGATAAAGTTATTAGTTTGGAGCTGCCATGAGTGAATCCTAGTAGCCATGTAATGAACACGTGGTACCTCCTCAGCTTCTACGAGTAAGATGAACTCCCTCAACCTTGGGCCTCTAGAAGCATGAGCCAAAACAAACGTCTTTGCTCTAGTATCCTCTTACTATCCTACTTTTTGTTATGTTTTGTTCATTTAAAAACTATTTTGTTGATATTTTGTTATAGTAATGAAACAAGAGATGAATATAAATCTTAAATCCAATTTTGGAGTCTGTGATTAGAATGAGAAATAAGAGAAGAGGAATGCTGTAAAGATGAAGGTCAAGATTCCAGGAGAATTAAATGAGACCACAGAAATGATGTGAGGGGAAGGCAAAGTCTGAGATCTAAGGTAACTCTGTTATGTATCCAGCATCCATTTCCACTGGGCATGGCAGACCCATTTAAAGAGCTGCACAGCTGTGCTTCTCAAATGCTCTATTAAGCATCCCCTAAGCCAAAGAGAATAAACAGGCAGCTCCAAATAGTCTGCTTTGTAACTGGAATATATTTGAAGTCTGTTTTATTTTAAAAATTCAGTGCATGCTTGGATTCTATTTTATAATATCATTTTTGTTTTAATGACTCTTCCAAAAAGTCATCATATCACACGAGCCCTCCAGAAAAATGGTTTGCGTTCACTCATGACCTTTTTTAATTTGGGGGCTACAACTTTACCTAGTTCAGCCTTAACCCAGATTGAAAGGTCTGAGCCGAGAGATTTGTGATTCAATTACTTGATATTCCTGGGAGAGGGATGGAAGTCTCACGGATCAATACACTGTGGTTCACAGATAGAAGACTTCTCCTATTGTTACATCATTCAAAGCATTTTCTAGCATGTACTTTTTCAGAAGCTTATTTCTATTCATTTAACATCAAACATTTTGAACATACCTATAAAGCATAGCCTATTGTACCAAAAATAGCAAGATGGATCAATTTGGATTTCACACACATCATTTCAATCTTCACCAACAGCTTGGGGAGAAATGGCAAATAAATTTCTCTAATTATCCATTTTTATTTGTCTGTTTTGACCTTAATATTGTACTTGAAATGATATTCATCAGAATTTTGTTCTTACTAGGGCTATTTGAAAAGAATGCTTAGATAGAGAGCTAAAAATAATCACTCATAAGCTTCTAATATGAACGATTACTTTTAAAACTATTTTCCTAGTTGTTCATTCTAATATGATTTGGAAAAAGTTTTTTATAGGTTGGTTAGCTTTCCAGCTGTATAGGGGATATCTCATGACTATCCCACTAAGATAAATTTTGATGGACTTGTAAGATGAAAGGAAATGGGAAGACATGCAGATCTAATTGTGTTCTTCTCTCACAAGCATGGTTCTCTGTGCATTTAAGAAATTATTATTATTAGTAGTATTTTACAACCTAGTGATTGGGAAAGATATGCCATTCTGAATCTATGTTTTCTAACTTCCCAGGAGTAAAAAAAATATTTTTGAAGCCACTTTAAGGGACACATTTTTTTATTTTGTATTTTCCATCACAAGATATGTATTTTGAGGTATGTATTTTCTTTCACAATTTGAAAAGCACATATCTAATTTTCCTTTTATGTTTCCAATAAAGCAAAGTCATCAGTTGTTTTAGATAGTATAAGTTCTTCATCTTCTTGATACTGGGTTTAGGCCAACCTGGATCATGCTTCCTCTTCCAGAACCTCCAGGTCTGCAGAACACGTTGCAGATAAATTTTTATTAGGTAGATAAAGAAGTAGGTGTAAATCTAGAAAATACAAGTGTACTTTAATGTGCAATTTTAAAATGCAACCCAGAGAAAATAAAGGCACTACCACTTACATCTAATATTATGTATATTGGCCCTTCCTTGTCTTCTCTTGACCCTTCCTTTGTGGCAGGAAGTTAAATCAAGGTCAGAAAAGTTACAGTCATGAGGGACTTAACTGGAAATCAGAATTCTTCCTCCTTTAGCTTCTGGAAATATAAATAATCATGGGCCTACCGCTTCAAACGTACATAGTGAGGAGAAATATAGAGAATGTACTCGTGAACCATACCCAAAGAACTCCGAGCTGCATTCTCCGATGGTGAATGAAGGTCAGGGTCAGCCATTATTCATGTCAATATGTTTCATTACTTTGTGTCTAAGTCTACACTAAGTCACCCAAGACGTCTCTCCCTCTTGCCCTGAAGATGATGAGAAAGAGAAGCCCGTGAAACTTTGTCACCAAGAAGAGCACTTTGACAGCTGAGAGTAGCCTTGTACAGCTGTGGTTTCATGGTTGCTGTCAAAAAGGAGTTGTGGCAACTTTGGATGATGATAAGGACATTCACAGCAGAATGCTGCAACACCATTTCCCATTAACTGCCGCTCTAGTCTCTCAATGGGCAACCAGAAAGAAGCAGCAATTTTTATTGTCATAGGCATCCCAGCCTGTGCTTGGCCCATTTTTTTCTTTTAAATATTTGAAGTTGTCAAGCCAACATGCACTTGCTAGGGATGAGCTTGCCTCTGCTGGCCTTTCAATGTGGTCATCTATTATTACAGAGGTGACCATGTCACCCAGAGTTGCTGGTGAGCTATTGTTTTTCCCTTTGCTGAGAACAGCAGGAAGAGACAGAAAAGCCCTCCAGGAAATAATTGATTCGTGCTTTTGTGAGGCAATGAGAAAATGAATTGGCATCATTCTGAGAAGCTGCACAACATCACTGAAGATAGAAAATGTCTCCGAAGGTCACGTCTGCCTAAAAGTTTCGCTCCGGTCTTGGTACAATCATGGCTTAAAATGGGGAGTTCAGGGGTTCAGAGAAAATTCTTCCCCCTTTCAAAAAAAAAAGAGTGGAGAATTGAGCAGTTCAAGAGAGCTTTCCATGCAACAACATGCTGACAGACTCAGCTGAGCCTGCTTTGTCATCCAGCTACCAGTCAGAGAGCTCCACACAGGCCCCACCTCGATTTGTGTCGCCAGCACTTTAGTACATTGTCCAGCACATACCAGGTATTTGAACTTCCTCCCAATCTTTTCTTATTCCTTTGCAACCCTTTACCTTCTGTTGCAGGCTGCTTTAGGCTGTTATAACTAAATACATGAGGCTGGGAACATTGTAAGAATTTTACTGAGAGCTGGCACCGGTGGCTCACTCCTGTAATCCTAGCTACTCAGGAGGCTGAGATCTCAGGATCGCAGTTCAAAGCCAGCCCAGGCAGGAAAGTCTGGACTCTTATCTCCAATAAACCACTAGAAAACTGGAAGTGGTGTTGTGGCTCAAGTGGTAGAGCGCTCGCCTTGAGCTGAGGAGCGCAGGGACAGCGCCCAGGCCCAGAGTTCAAGCCCCACGACCAACAAAAAAAAAAAAGAATTTTATTGAATGCAGTTTTGCTGGCAGACAGCTCAAGGTTAGGCTACTTTATCTGGCCAGCCTCTGGTGAGGGCCTTCTAGGGGGCTTCCTAGCATGCTGGAGAAAGTGGGGAGGGAAGCAATCATGTGAAGAAGAGGCCAAACATGGGCATGTCCTGTCTTATGATAGCCCATCTCTCAGCAACTAAGACATTCTTGGGAAATAGATATTAGTCCTTTCCATGGAGGCCATCCTGCATCATTTAATCAGCTCCCTCTAGCTCTGCCTTCTGAGTGTGTGTGTGTGTGTGTGTGTGTTTGAGAAAGAGAAAGAGAGAGAGAGTTGGTACTGGAGCTTAAACTTAAGGCCTATGCACTGTCCCTTAGCTTTTTCCACCCAAGGTTGGTGCTCTACCACTTGAGCCATAGCTCCACTCTGACTTTTTGGTGGTTATTTAGATGTGTGAGTGTCACAGACTTTCCTTATTGTGGTGGCTTTGAAGCATGATTCTCTGATTCCAGCCTTCTGAGTAGCTAAAATTACAGGCATGAGCATCAGTGCCAGGCGACTTCACATTTCCTAAAGATTTCACATTCTCAGTGCTGGTACATTGAGGACCAAGATTCCAGCACATGAGCTTTGGAGGGACAAACCGCATTTACACACAGTCTTCTCCTTTTGTTCTCTATCTTCATTTGTCTGCTTTCCTTGGTTCTTACCCACTGAATGGTTCTTGTATACCAAACTCTCAGCTTAAGCATGATTTGGAAAGCCCAATGCACAGTGAATTTCCACATCATGCATCCTTCTAAATAAAATAATAATAATAATAATATAATATCCTTCTGTGGAGGTGATTTTGTTCTTGACCCATTTTTCTGTGCTACTTTCAAAAAGCTCTGGTTTCTGCATTGAAAATACCACATTCAATATTGATAGATAGATGACATATAGATCAAAAGCCAGTCACCTAATTAGTTAATTTATCTATCCATTTGCAAAGATTTATTGATTACCTGTCATGTGCTAAGCTCTAGGATTAGAAGTGAATAAACAGGCACAAACTCAAGAAGCTCCTTGGCCTGAGGTCTGACTTGTATTGTTCATGTATTTTTCATCGAGCTCCTAGCGGGAAGCCCTATGCACAGAAAGATTACACATCCATGACATCAGATAGCCATGAGTAAGACAAAAACCAAATGAAATGATGTGGGGGATGCCAGCTGGGGAAGTGGGTACCCTTTAAACAAAGAAGTGCCATAGGGACAATAGAAACAAGGCAAAAGCATGGCAACCAAAGGTAACTGAATGTGCAAAACCAGGAGGGAGACAGTGCCTACAAGGTCTAGAGCTATAGTCTGCTCACAGCACTGTGATGGGGCTGTGTGATAGGAAATGAGGCCACAGAGCTGCCCCTGTGGAAGAGTCACACCTTCCACAGTGTTATAAATCCATAATTCAATTTCCAGTGCTGACATGGAATTAGTCTGTGCCTGGTCCAAGGAACTGGGCTCTATGTAGTCTGTGGTGCCTAAACCCCTTGGCCAGGGGTAGATGGGAAGGTGTCACACATCATTTACAATGACAGGTGATTGTGAAGGTGAATGATTACCCACGTCTCCATGGGTGCTCATTTCCTCCTATAATTAACCTGTCACCACCTGCTACTAAACCTAGGGGGTTGCCAACATTGATCAAGTAAAATGTGAGGAAATTGGATCTTATGGGGAAAATGTCACATCAAAGTATCAGCAGCATTTAAAAAAAATCTGTTCAGATTCTGCTGACTTCTTAAATCAGACAAATCATCCTGATGAGCTGAGATTGCTGGCACCTGGAGAGGTTGGTAAAGCACCTCATTCTCTGATTGTCTGTTGTGTGCTTACATTTCAATTCCAGACCTTAATTCTGGCAAGTGATTTCCAGGGCAGCCACCATGGGTGGAAGCTGGAAGCTGGATCCATTCAGCCATCTTTTATAAAGACCTTGTCAGAAACAGCATGTTTACTCTTATTCCAAAGGTTTGTGTAGTGTGCTGGCATGTCAAGCTCAGCAAATGTTATTTTCATGATGACACTTAACATTTTTCTTCAACCTTGACTTTAGCCCCTAGGATTCTTTAAGTTCCTTTTGCTAATAATGGACTAAGGGCCTACTTACCCTTGAGTCCATGCAGCCTGTATTTGAAACATCTCCCTGTTCTTCCTATGACTCAGCCCCAGAAGTTGATGGATCTAATACTTAGAAGGCTAAGTGGTTGAACAACATCACAATTCTTTTGAAAAGAAGAATCTGTGTATAAGGATTGTGTGTGTGTACGTGTGTGTGTGTGTGTGTGTGTGTGTGTGTGTGTGTGTGTGTGTGTGTTGGAGGGGGTAATCTCGTCATTACTGTGATAAAATACCCAAGATATCAATTTATTTATTTATTTTTGAGCACCTCTTCTTTATACTTTTATTCTTGAAGGTGCACATTTTTTTGCCTCCTCTTTTGTTTTTCTCCTACCATGCCTTCCCTCCCACCTCCATAACTACACTACATGCCCCCTGCCTAAATTGTAAAGTTTGCTTTTCAACATAGTGTCTTGTACATCTCATTGTTGCAATGGGTCCACCTGTATCCCCATTTAACCATGTTGTTTTTCCTTTCCCCTCCCCAAATTATACCAACATCAAATACAGTGAAAACAGAGGTGATACCGTGGTGGAGAGACATACAAACCAACAAAATAAATCACATGGTACCTTATGAACATGTTAGAAACAATAGCAAGAAAGAAAAAAACCACTTGTGTCCCTGCCAAGATAGCAACTTATAACCAGTGATATTTTGGTTCATGGTTTAGAGGTTTAGTTCATTGTTGGTTGCTACCTGGTCTCTGGATCTTTGTGGCTATGGCTGGATAAGTCAGGGAGCTTTGATGGAGCTAAACCTCATGGCAACTAAAAAACAAAGAAAGGGGAGAGAAGGGGCTCCTTCAAGGCCATACACCCCAGTGACTTGATTTCCTTTTAATACACTCCACTTCCTAAAGGTCTCCTAAAAGTCAGGTGGGTCTTGGGAATAGTTCAGATCCAAACTACAACAGAACCTTCTTCTGAATATACAACTATATATATAACTACATATATAACACTATATAATACCATATATAACTATATATAACATTTTTAGAAGGTACCTCCTTTTATACATTTATTTTTGAATTTTATTTTTATTATTAAGTAGTTGTTCAAAGGAGCTGCCATTCATCAAAAAGCAGCTTATGAATACAATGTATCTTTTTAATGTTTTTATTGTAAAGATAGTGTACAGAGGGGTTACAGTTACATGAGTAAGGTAATGAGTACATTTCCTATGGAGAATTGTTACCTCCTCCTTCGTTTATCTCCTACCATCCCTTCCCCTTCCCCCCCAACTCCTCCCTCTCCCCACCAAGTTGTAAAGTTCATTTTCCACATAGTGTCTTGTACATCTCATTGTTACAATGGGTGAACTTGTATCCTTATTTCAGCATTTTGTTATTTCCCTTCTCCTCTGGAAAATGTGAATACAATATATCTTGACCAGTCACCCCTTTAAACATTCTCACACATTTTCCCCCTACCCATCCCTTGCTTCACTCTTTGTAATTTTGTAGAATACACTGGAACCTTTAAATACCTTCTTAAAAATATAACTTTCATAAATGTACCTACTTCATCTGTTAAGGAGCAATTGTTGATTACCTGAGAGCAAAAGAAAGTAGGATTGGTAAAATTTTGCTGGTTCTCCATTTCCATGTTTCATTCTGGAGCAGGGAACTTTTTCTTACCAAGGGCCATTTGAATATTTATTACATCATTTGTGGGCCATCACAATAATATCATAGAGGTGGATAAACCCAGACAGTTGACATGAAGCATACAAGAAGCTGTCTAACTGTCATGTATCAAATGATTTTGAGGACCTTATACAGGCTATGGGCCAGCTATTCCCAGCCACTTATAAATGGATGCTTTAAAGAGGGAAAGCTTTACCTCCCTTTTAGCAATTTCCTGGAAGAAAAGGTGATGATGCTAGTGAAAATAAACTTTTATATAATGCTTGCTAGGAACAGTCACAATTCTAAACACACACATAAACTTTTTAAAAGCCTCCCGTCAACCTAAGAAGCAGGCAAATCTATCCTTATATTACCAGACAAGGAAACAAGGCAAAGAGGAGGGTAACTCGCTTGTTCAAGGTCACATGGGGTTGGGAAGGGGTAGAACCTGTGGATATGGAGAAGCTGGTGTGGAGTATAAAAAATATATGCATTTTTTAACCACAAGGAAAAAACCCCCCGTATTTCCTTATTTTACTTTGGTTCTTCTAAGGCATGCATGTGGGGAGGTTGGGTATGAGGAAGAATCCAAAGACAATTTATAAAAAGAGAGCTGCATGGGAGGAGTTGATGAGAATTGAACTTTCATGTAGAATTTAAGATTGTCCTGTGACTCTTAATTGGACCAAACACTTGGGAAACAGAAGGGAAGGTCTACAACAAAGGTTAAGTGTGCTCCTTCCTTCCTTCCTTCCTTCTTTCCTTCCTTCCTTCCTTCCTTGCTTCCTCCCTTCTTCCTTCCCTTCCCTTCTTCCTTTCTCTTTCCTTCCCTTTCTCTCCTTCATCCTTCCCTTTTCCCTTCCTCTTCTTCTCTCAATGCCTCATCCTCCTTCCTCTGCTTTAGGTTTTTTTTCTCTTTCATTCTTTCCTACTGAGTTACTGAGGAATGAACCCAGAGACCTCAGTGTTGCCTGGCCTTTTGATCTGTTAGAATTAAGTCACTTTTACTTGTACCTGAAATCCTATAATTAAAATAAAATATTCTCAAAATTGTTCTAAAACACCAGAGAGGCTAAATGAAACATGGAATCAGAACACTGACTACTATTATTATGAAAAGTTAGACAGATGGAGGTAAGTTACCAGTGTGTCAAATGATTGTATAGACCAACAGAATTGACTTACTTCTTAAGAATCTAAGCAAATCAATGAAGTTTACTGTGACTTGACCGAACAACTAAACTCACATGAAAATAAAAAAGTAGTTGAACTTCATTAACATTTCTTCACAACCAAAATTTTGTTAACTGCAAGGACAAGATAAAACCACTCATAGATTGGAGAATTATGACTATAAAGGTCACTGAATGATCGTGTCATCCTTAGAATCATGGAGGGTTCATTGCAAGACCCCTGCAGACACCAAAATCTAAGGGGGGTAAAGTATCTAAATAGTCACATGTCACAACACAAAGTATCATTTACCAATCAAGCATGCATATGACTGCAGTCCATGTGACCACAGTGGAGGAGGAAATGCCAATGGACTTGCAATGGCCTAGCTATGTGATGGCACAAAACAATGGGCTCCTCACATGTGGGTGGTGATTCCACTGTAAACACTCCTATGTGTTGCCAGTCCTATAACAGCAGAGCACACCCAGTCATAAAGTTCGACAATGACAATAAATGGCAATGGTACTGGTTTATGCACTTACTGTACTCTTATCATTAGAGTGTACACTTTCTACTTACATATGAAAAGTTTACTGTATAATGGTATGCTATAGCAGGAAAGCAGCGAATGTTTACAGCCAAGAGAGAGGAGTGTTGGTACAGGCCTTTAATCCTAGTTATTTGGTGAAGGTAGGAGGATTGTGGTTGGAGGCTGGTCTAGGCCAAAGGTTAAGAATAGCTCAAAAACAAACTAAGCCTGGCACCTGTGGCTACGTCTGTAATCCAAGTACTCAGGAGACTAAGATCTGAGGATCTCTAAGCCAGCTGGGCAGGAAAGTCCATGAAACTCATATCTCCACTTAATTAACCACCAAAGCCAAAAGTGGAGCTATTGCTCAAGTGGTAGAGAACTAGCCCTGAGCAAACTGTAAGGACAGAACCTAGGCCCTGAGTTCAAGCCCCAAGTTCAAGCAAGAAAAACAAACAAAAGCAAAAACAAAAAAAACCCTACACTAAAAGTTAAAGGATTGTGGCTAGACTTATAACTCAAGTGGTAGACCACTTGTTTGCCTACCAAGAGTGAGTGAGTCTCTGAGTTTAATCCCGAGCAGCAAAGCAAAGCAAAACTAAACTGACTTAGACCACTTAGTTTGTGTAAGAGCACTGTGACTTATTTACATATAAACTGAAAAGGAAGTTTTTAGTATATGTTTCATCCTGGTTATTAAACTATGTATAATTTACTTTAAATCACCTCTAACTTATTGATAACATTGAATCCATCCAACACATATTATATCAATTGCTGTAGCACTGCATTGTATTTAGGGCCTATTGACAAGCAAACAAACAAACACCCAGTACATACTCAACACAGACATGATTTATTTTCAAATGTTTTAAACCCAAGTTTAAAGTACAGGATCTGATTGCTCATTTTCTACGTTCAGAACTGTAGAATGACTTCTGATTTTTGGAAGACTTCCACCCCTTAGATATTTTTTTCCCTGTTCATTCCAAGGTGATCTCTTCACCCCTAGTTCACTTTTCTCAAAATGGTCTTGTCTGGCAAGTCTCTCAGGATGCTGCCTAACTTTTATCTTTTGCAAAGACAGAAGTACTTGGAAGTGACATTCTTTCTTTCTCAGGATCCTCCATTTTGATGTTTATGGCATGATCCGTGTGTCCCATGTCTTTTCTTATCTGGTTCTGCGGGGGAAATTTTGGTCTTTTTGACACCTGTGTTTTATAGTAAGTGTATCAAAAGAAGTAGACTATAATCCTGCATTATTTTGCTATATTTATCCGGAAACTTCTCTCAACCATCTTTAATGTTAGTATGCTATGTTCAATAAAAGTTTATAATAGCAGAGAGTATGACTCATAACGTTTATTCCCTGCACATATAGGTTTATTATTAATGTAGCCACTATACTCTGCCCTATGCTTTGAAACCCTCTTCATGCATCTGGGCCATGTGCTCTGCATTTCAATTCCCTATGCTGTTCAATAATAGTGTAAACAGTTACTTTTAAAATTTAATGTACTTCATGGCTAATCGACCTTATAGACTTTGGCAACTTCTAAGTAAAGCATTGGAAGCTAAGCTCAATTTGGAAGATTTTAAAAGTCTTGCTTTTAAAATGTTTTCTGTTATTAATTTTTCTTTCCTGCGATTTTAGTAGTATCAATTACTGTACAAGGTAATTTCATTTGGATATGTCCATATATGTGTACCACGTGCCTTGATCAGACTCACCCTCTGTCACTCTTTCACTCATTCCCTCCTTTCTTCCCAAATCAATCTCAACAAGCTTCTTTGCTCCATTTTCACACATGTACATAAAGTATTTTGGCCACATGCACCCTCCTTCATCTTTCCTTCTACTTACATCCACACCCAGAAAGGCTCTAATTTACATTCGTGTCATGCATTCTTGTAAAGTGTATGTTACTTGTTCAGAGTTTCACCATGGTATTTCACATATAGATAAATGAGTAATGCAGTCAGATTGCCCCTCGCTGTCCCTCAGACTCCCCATCCTCACTACCTCCTATTATTCTACAGCTTCCCTGAGTTTCATTTTGCTTCAAGGGATTAAGAACTGGAACCACATTGGCTACACTCTGTCACACATTGCCTCTTACCCCAGAGAAGAGATCTGCTGCCCCATCTACAGTACTGAGGCGCCTGGAAGTGGGGAGAAGCTTTGTACATTTCCCAGGTGACTTCCCTGTGTGATGTCACAAGAATTACCTGTATATTTGGTGCTGAGTTCCAGAGTAGATGGACATGGATATGTTTGCCATTTGGTCCAAGTAATGTAAATGAGAGGGACAGAGCTTCAGAAAAGAAATGTTTCTTGATTTAAGAGAAACTTCACATTTGAAAAAATGTAAAACTGGGCTTTGGGTGAAGAAAAGCCATTCATTATTTACTCCTTATGAAATTTTCTTTTGGTATAATGTGCCTTTTTATAATGTATTCTTCACAAATGTCACCTTACCCAGCCACTCACTCAACTATCTGAGGGTTTGCTGGCTTGCAAACAACCATAATTGGAGAATATGATTTAGCCTCCCGTGCCCTGGGAGAGAAGAGACATTTGGAATAATTCTGAGTTGGTGAGTGGTGTTCAATGAGCAGGTAAAAAAAATGCATTTCTAAGCCTGCAATAGAGTAATGATTCACCTTTAATGACATCGCTGCAAAGAGCCATGCTGTCCAGGTGGAGTTCTTTTACACTGATGTCTTGTCATAGCAGCAGGAGTCAGAACATCTGACATAGTGCATGTGTGCAATTGCCAAGTGTCAGTCAGGAAGGCAAAGAAGAGGCTGTCTATGACCTTCAGGTAGATGGAGGTGGGCGTAGCTCTCTCCCGGCCTGCCTGGGTCTCTGTCCAATGGTGAGGTACTCAGTGTTACAAGAACTTCTCCTTAGGTTATCATCGCCCTATGAACATGGCTTATGGCTAGATTTATAAACAGTCACTAAGAATCACAGTTGCACTGAAAGGAATGATTGATTTACACAAGTGCGGGTGTATTTAAGCCACCCCGGTGTATGCCTTAGGGAGTTTCCAGTGATCTCTAGTCAGGCAAGTCTAGGCTCACACGGATCTTGCTCTTGGTTGTCTCTAACCATGTGTGGGCAACATAAGCATGCGTCTCTGCAGTTTACTGCAGCAATAAAACACAGCCTTGGCATTGGAGATGGCTCCAGATCCAGTGCCAGGCCTCCTCCTCTCTTGGCAGAGGTGGCCTCCCCCTCTGCAGAGCCTCACCACCAGAGAGGAATTTTGCAACTCAGCAGGGGAGGGCAGTCAAATCCTAGGCAAAGGAATTCAATGGTTTCTGGAAAACACTTCTCCTGATTCCCCAGGGGAGGTGTCTTTCTTCCTTCTGGGGAGGAAGGACCTGGCCTTTGGCATTGCAACTGCAGCTTGGTGGTCATGTTCAAGGGCCCAGGGGCCAGACAGAAGCTGACCTGGAGTGCAAACCTGGATATATCATGGGCTGAGACAACCTGCACTCACTTGCCTCTTTCTAAACTTCTTGTTAGGAAAGAATATCCTAAGCTCCTTTTAGTCTGACATTTTGTTTCTTTTTCTTTTTCACCTTTTCACTCTTTTTTCTTCAACTTCTGTCCCCTCCCCCTGCCCTCCAGGAGATAAGCATGCAAATACACCAGACATGAAGAAAAAAAGACAGAATTGTCCAAAAATTAAAAAAATTTAAAAAAATTAAAAAGAGGTCTCTTTCCATAGTTTGGAGTTGATTTCAATATATACATATGCATATATAATTATAATTGTGTGTGTGTGTGTATATATATATATATATATATATATATATATATATAGGCTCATAGGCAATGGCCCTTCATGTCTCTCTCCTAAGAGTATCCTTTTTTGATATCACTGTGTTTGACTTCCTCTCTTTCTTATCCATTCCTCTAAAGCAAATATTCAAGTAACTGCCTTTGAAAGTTCCCTACACTTTCCCTTGGTGGATGTAGCCAACTGGCATGAGTGAAGATGGTCTTTCCCAGGATACCTTGTAACTGGATTCTGGAAGCAGATGAGGTCTTCCCAGGAAATGCACTTGTAGGAGATGCCTGTGAGGTATGTTACTTGGACAGAGAGAGGAGTTATATATATAGAAGAGTTATTTGACTGGCTGGGCTCCTGGCAGAACAGATGAGTTTCCCACCTTGACAAAGGCAGAGGCCCCTATGTGACCTGCTTCTGCCTTATAGTCTAGAGTGGTAACTGAGGAAAGGACCTAGGTATTGTTTCTTTAAGCTTCTGTAGAACTAGCACTACTTTTTATATACCTGTGCTACAGTTTATGTCTTATCTGGCCCATAGGCTCCTGTTTTAAAGGCTTGGTCAACCAATGGGGTTATTGGGAACTAGTGGATCTTATAAGGTCCTGGTAGAAAGAAATGAGGTCACTGAGGATGTACCCTGGATGGGGCATTGGGGTTTGACCCTCCTCTACTCTCTTGGCTTACCAGTTGCCAGGGGACTAGCTAAGATCCACCATGATGTTCTAAGCTTATCACAGGCCCAAAATGATAAGGCCAAGAGGCCATGGTCTGGAAACTCTGAACCGAAATAAACCTTTCCCCTTTTCATGTTAATATCTCAGGCATTCCGTTATAACAATGGGAAGCCAACTAGTATACTATACTTATTTCTGCTTTAATTATCTAGAGTAAGTCTCATTACCCCTAATTAAGATCTCTGACTCTTAGAGAAATGCTCACCACAATTTGTCTTTATATATTCATTTATACATTTGCTCATTCCCTGGTATCTCCAAATAGACTCTATTCTCGACACTGAGCATAGGCTATGATACACGTGTGAGCCAAATGTTCTATATATCCATAAATGGGAATGAAAAGCAGCAATAGACATTGAACATTAAATTCTTAAATAATTAGCTGGGCGCCAGTTGCTCATGCCTGTAATCCTAGCTACTCAGGAGGTTGAAATATGAGGATCGTGGTTCAAAGCCAGACTGGGCAGGAAAGACCGTGAGACCAGAAAACTGGAAGTGGTGCTATAGCTCAAGTAGTAGAGCGCTCGCCTTGAGCTGAAGAGCTGAGGGACAGCGCCCAGGCCCAGAGTTCAAGCCCCATGACTGACAAAAAAAAAAAATCTAAAAACATTAAGTTCCAAAATCCCATTTTTGATATTTAAGATTCTGATGGTTATCTAAGAAGCCAGAGGCCAATATATGTAATTAATAAAAATATTTTTATTATCTTTATATATTTGTGCAAAGTGTTGCCATTCAACAAGGCGTTTATAAATACAGTACATCTTGATCAATGCCACCTCTTTCAATATGCTCACTCATCCCTTCCAACTCACCCCTTCACTCACTATCATTAATTTCATAGGACTTGCACTGAATTGTTTTCTATTTAACAAAGCAGTTTATGTAGATAATGCATCTTGATCTGTCACCCTTCAACCCCTTCAACCCATCTCTTTCCTTATTTTTCTTCATTTTGTAATATATACAATGAATTCTTGACTACACGTTCCTTCCTTTCTCCTCTGCATTTATCTACGCCTCTTCCCTTGGCCCTGCTCCTCCTCTAAGTATCCATTTAATGGTACTTATTTTGTAAAGATTTGACTTTTTTTAAAAAAAGAATTATGCTATTTGAGCTCTCCACTAAGTATATTATATTTTAGTTAACTTATTTAACCACTTGCATACTACCCATCATTGTATTCATTTGTAGATTTACAGACACATTCTAGCTACCACAAATGGGGGAAATTATGCAACCTTTGTTTCCTTGGGTCTGGCTTACTTCACTTAATATAACTTTTCAAGTCTTTCTACTTCTTTATGAGTGATCTATCATTTTTTCTAACAAATAAGTAAAATTTCATTATGTATAAATACCACATTTTTTGATCCATTCATCCACTGAGGAGCATCTAGGCTGATTCCATATCTTGGCTATGGTAAGTAGTGCTGCAATGAACATGCTTGTTCTGATGGCTTTACAGTAGCCTTGTGTGTACTCTATTAGATAAACATCCAAGAATGGAATTGCTGGGTCATAGGGAAGTTCCATGTTTAGTTTGTTGAGGAACCTCCATATTGCTTTCCAGAGTGATTGAAAAAACTTCCATTCCCACCAACCATATTGAGTTCCCTTTTGGCAACATCCTTGCCTACATTTGTAATTGTTAGTTTTCTTGATATTGGCCAATGTAACTAGGGTAAAGTGGAATCTCAGTGTTGTTTTGATTTGCATTTCCTTTATGGCCAGAGCCATACACATTTCATGGGTCTACTGGCAATTTTTACTTCTTCATTTGAGAAATCTCTCTTTAAGTCATTAGCCCAGTTATTGAACTAACTTTGGCAAAGTAGCAGGGTATAAAATCGACCCACAAAAATCAATATCCTTTTTGTATGCCAATAATGAGAAGATCGAGATTGAAATCGGGAAAGCAACCCTATTTGTAATAGCCTCAATAAAACAAAATACCTAAGAATTAACTTACCCAAAGTTGTGAAGGACCTCTTTGGTGAAAACTTTAAAATTAGAAATTAAAGAACATTTAAGGAAGTGGAAAGTTCCATATTCCTGGATTGGAAGGATTAACTTTGCAAAAATGGCAATACTGCTCCAAACATTTTACAAATTCAATGCAATATCCATTAAAATCCCAACTCTTCTTTTTCTTTTTCTTTTTCTTTTTTGTTCTGGTCCTGGAGCTTAAACTCAGAACCTAGGCACTGTCTCTGAGTTTCTTTGGCTCAAGGCTAGTACTCTACCACTTGAGCCACAGTGCCACCCCTGGCCTTTTCTGAGTAGTTTATTGGAGATAAGAGTCTGGTGGGCTTTCCTGCCTGGTCTGGCTATGAACTTTGATCCTTAAATCTCAGCCTCCTGAGAAGCCAGGATTACAGGCATGAGTCACCAGCTCTGGGCCCAACTGTATTCTTCAATGAGATAGAGCTATTAAAAAAAAAAAACATTATATGGAATAACCTAAGATCCCCAAAAGCAAAAACAATCCTTAGCAGGAAGAACAGTGTCAGAGGAATAACAATATTGAACTTCAAACTCTATTACAAAGCCATAGTAATGAAAACTGCATGGTTCTAGCACAAACATAGGACTGAGAACCAATGTAATACATTTTTTACTTGCTTAACTCACCCTGAAATCATAGCCAAACTAGAAAAATAAAAAATACTGAGATGAATTCCAACTGCTATGACATGGTGTAATAGTCTTAACCCTTGCTTATATTTCTCAGGAAATGTAATTTTTCCTTAAGGAAGATCGTAAAATCTTTCCTGCAGATTCCAAGAGGACACATGCTGCCCTGTGATGCTGGATGCATCAGAATACCAGGGAGCTCTCCATTGAGACCAGCCTCACACTCTCCCCTGGTGATTCTGAGATTCTGAGATGAGGACATGAATTCTGGCTTGACTAATCACTGTGCAACTGCATCTATCACAGTGCCTGGTGTGCGTGCACGCGCGCGCGCACACACACACACACACACACACACACACACACACACACACCACTACCCATTACTCCGAGACCACACTGGGAATCTATGCATCATATCTGGGGACACAGAGCATTAACTATCATCTCTCATGAATGAAAATGAATTCCAGACAAGAGACAGGAACAGACACCAGTCACAGAATAGGCAGATGACATAGAGAACCTAGGTAGGGTTCTGAGGCTGTGGACATTTGAGAACTAGGGGAGGGGTGAGAGAGGAAGAAGTTAGGAAACAGAGTAAAGAACGAGCCCTGTCATTCTATCCTAACTTTGACTCAAGACTTCGAAACTTCCCAAAGTCACTTTCATTTTGAAATGGTTTAACCCAAGCTTGCCTTCAGGACCAATGCTTTTTAATTTAAAAATGTTGTTGTTTGTGGTGAGAAGATTTTAAAATCTCCGCTTAACAATTTTTAAATGTAAGATAAATGATTACTTGAGTCACCATGTTGTGCATTAGATCTTTAAAATACCCCTCCTGTTGAATGGAAAGGGTAAATTTTAAGTGTTCTCACAAACACACACACACATGATTAGCAGGTGGCGTCATATGTATGTTCATTAACTTGGTTTAATCTTTCCACAATGTATATATTTATCAAACTATCACATCATACATATACAACCATTGGTAAACAAAATGAAATTTAATAAAAATGTAGTCTTCTTCTTTTTTTTTTTTTGAGTCCTGGGGCTTGAACTCAAGGCTTGGGTACTATCCCTGAACTTCTTTGTGCTCAAGGCTAGCACTGTACCACTTGAGCCACAGCACCACTTTCAGTTTTTTCTGTTTATGTGGTATTGAGGTATCAAACCCAGGGCTTCATGCATGCTAGGCAAGCACTCTACCACATTCCCACATAGCCACATTCCCAGCCCTAAACGTGTATTCTTTATAATAATTGAGTCCTATGAAAGGATTTTTGTGTTATGTGTAAGTTTTGCCACACAAAGTTACTATGGAGGGCACTGCGTTCACATAGCAATGTGTTCCTCCGACTTCTGAGACCTACCTGAAATCCCTTTTACAGAACACAGTGCCTTTTCTGCTGAATAATGAAAAGAAGGCTGGGAACTCCTCTTTATCTGGGGAGAGTTTGTTCTGAGGGGGCTCCTAGAAAGGTATAAATTGGGATTGAGCATCCATAGACCTATTAGAAAGGAAACGTACTGAACAGTGGGAGACTTAGCACCCTGAGATGAGGGCAGGATGGGACTGTGCTATTCTAAAATCAAATACCTGTTTGTGTTTTTTTTTTTTTACCTCTGCTCCTGAACTTTCTATCTATTCATGGACAAATGAAATAGTAGACACAGGTCTCCAAAAACCTATTTTCTCGGAGTAGCAAATTCACAGTCTTTTAGAAACTGCTTCTGAGATGGTAATATAGGTATAATTTATCGAGTATGTATTAAGTCTATTTTGCAAGCTCTGACGTTGTGGCTCAGAAAAACTATGATTTAGAGTTTAAGAAGTCTACAGCTCAGTAGGCATTTACAAAAGAACCTGAGGATTGTGGTTTTTGTTCTGGTTTGACACATTCTTCCACAGAATCCCATCATTCCCTCCTAACTACTATCAGACATTTTCTGTGCAGTCATTTATTTAATGCCTGACTCCTGTCACATTGTTAGTTCCAGGACAAAAGATCACCCCATGCTGTCAGGCCCAGCACAAATACAGACAGTCTCCAATTCAGTGTGGCTCATTTGACATTTCTTATAACTTTAAGATGGTGACTATGTAGTTGTCATTCTGCTGAAATCAGACATAGGATTTTAAATTTACATCTTTTCCTGGCCAGTGATAGGTGGTCCAGTGAGCCCTGAGCTCACGAGGATAAACAACTTGTCCTCTTAAGTGTACTGTGTGGCTAAGCCAAGATGAGGTTAGTTGTATCCAATGCCTTCTTGATTTATAGCATTCTCAGTTGATGATGGGAAGGGAAGGGCAAAGCCCCATGGGAAGTTGAGCAACACCTCACCTCTCAATGCTCGAGCAACCAGGTAAATGGATGGAGACTGGAAGAGAGGCACACGTGGATGGGTGTGGAGCCAGGCTGGGAGTCAGAGAAGCTCTGGGGAGAAATGACATTTTAAGTAGACATTTTTCATAGAAAAAATGGTATTGAGCCAGGTAAAGAAAAGAACTATCGTTTAACGGTCCAGAGGCAAGAGAGCTGGGTGCATCCTGAGGTCCTGCAGGTGCTCTTGTGTATATTGCCATTTTGGATAAGTTACAAAAGGTACCTCTTGTCTGGGATGATCAGGCAGAGCAAGGAGACCTCTCCCCCAGGAGGATTGGGTCTCTCCACTGCGCACATGGGGGCTAGACTCAATGTCTAGCTGAGGCCCTTGTCCACCTGCATATCCAAGGTTGGTAGCCCTAGCAAGAATGTCTAGCTGAGGCCCTTGTCCACCTGCATATCCAAGGTTGGTAGCCCTAGCAAGAAGGGAGAGGGCGTAGCCTTTGTGCAGAGCTACCTTGCGAAGCAGGAGCTAACTCACACACGTTTTTTATGGCAACTTATGGACTTTGACATTTATTTCTTGGGCAATGATGCCCTTCTAAGCAAATTTAACCTGGGAGTGACTCTAACTGAAGTTTATTTAACAGATATGTCATAAGGTCCTGCTCCTTGAACATCTTGTGAAATTCTGTTCTAGGAGTACATAAAGAAAGCAGTAGAGGGCTGGGAAGGTGGCTCAGTGGTAGAGTGCTTGCCTCATATGCAGAGTCCTGGGTTCAATCCCTCAGCACCACATAAACAGCA
This sequence comes from Dipodomys ordii, assembly GCF_000151885.1. Classification (NCBI taxonomy): domain Eukaryota; kingdom Metazoa; phylum Chordata; class Mammalia; order Rodentia; family Heteromyidae; genus Dipodomys; species Dipodomys ordii. The sequence continues at coordinate 928,444 of NW_012267512.1, forward strand.
AAAGCTGGAAGTGGAGCTATGGTCCAAGAGGTAGAGCACTATCCTTGAGCTGAAGAGCTGAGGGACAGCACCTGGGCCCAGAGTTCAGGCCTCACAACTGACCAAAAAAAAGAAAGAGAAAAAAAAAGAAAGCAATAGAGGCATCTTTCCTGCCTAGATGGAGGGTGAAAAAAAAAGTTGGGATGTAGAAGGCGGGGGAGGGGGAGGGAGTGAGGAAGGCAGGTAAGAGGCAAGAAGGCCACAAAAGAGGCTGGAACAAGAGGCAGAACATTTTTTTTTCTGGTCCTGGGGCCTGAACTCTGGGCCTGGGCACTGCCCCTCAGCTCTTCAGCTCAAGGCTAGTGCTCTACCACTTGAGCCACAGCGCCACTTCTGACTTTTTTCTGCTTATGTGGTGCTGAGGAATTGAACCCAGGACCTCATGCATGCAAGGCAAGCGCTCTACCACTGAGCTACCTTCCCAGCCCAAGAGGCAGAGCATTTTATCTATTTTATTTTTATTTTATTGTCAAGGTGATGTACAGAGGAATTACAGTTACATATGTAAGGTAATGAGTACATTTCTTGTTGAATGTTGTTACCCCTTCCCTCATTTTTCTCCCACCTTCCCTCCCTGAGGCACATCATTTTAAACAACTCTGCAAGGAAGACAAGTTAATCTGTTTCCTCAAGGATGAAAGGTAGGGTAAGGAGATTGACAAACTTGCCCCAAACCACATAACGCCAAATTCATTTGTATGGGATTCCCAACCACACACATGCTATGGAGAAAATAAGCACATGTTTGAATATTCCTATCTAATACTGAACCTGAATACAGAAAAGAGAAATCACTACTATCACACACACACACACACACACACACACACACACACACACACACTTTTCCTTAATCCCCATGCATTTACATTTAGTGAAATAAAACCTGTCGACCCTTCTTTTCCAGGAAACACAGCCTGGAGAATATGGGGTCAGAACTTGGCTAGTGGCTTAGCTTTAATTCCTTTATGGGTTGATTTAGGCCAGCCAGTTCCATCCTGGGAAAACATGCCATAACCGCAGACCTCATCCCCAAGCTGGGCAGGAACCCTTACAGAAATGGAACCCATTTGTGAGGTCCCAGAGCTTTCAAAAGCTACCATGAGAAACTGTTTTGGTCACTCCTGAATTCAGGATGGAGATTTTTGCAAATGATTGTCATCGATCTCTCCTTTATTTATGGAAGCAGTGCAAACTTCATATTCTTGTTTCATGACCTCCACCAAGAAAATCCTCCCACATCCAAACACATCCACATCTGCTCCACTGAAAAAGTGTATCTGCTTGTCCCATGCTCACTTAAATGGAGGTAAGGAAGACATGTCTCGTTTCTAAACTCAGTCAACCCTGTTTCTCTTAGTCCTCATCCTGCTTTCTCTATTTATAGAATGCTCAGTCTCTGCTCTGAGGACAAAGTTGTTTCTCCTCCTTAAAAGTGAAGTACTTCCACTTCTTAAAATAAAAAAAGAAATGGGCATATGCATTTTAGGAAAGAAAAGAGCTACCAATGGTAATTACACTCCTTATTCATGAATTTTCTTCTTCTTTTTCTCTTACTTCTTCCTCCTCCACTCTCTTCTCCTTGCTCCTCTTCCTCTTCTGCCTCTCCTCTTTCCCCTCCTCTTCCTCTTCCTCCATCTGTCTCTCCTCCTCCTCTTCCTCTTCCTATCTGCCTCCTCTGTTTTCCTATTTTCTGGAGAAACATTTACCACTCCAGACTTTTCTTAGACTTGTTATATTCTTTAAGGTTGCTGCGAACTTTGAGTTAGTGAATTCTGAACTGTATTTCTCTTGCTGCAAATCCAGGTTTTAGATTCCTGTGAACCTCTGATTATACCACTGCTACCAAACCATCTATGTATAGCCCTGTGCGTGCTCTCTCTCTCACTCTCTCTCTCTCTGCTAATTTTAAAGATACCTTACATGTTGCTGGCTTGTTAACTTTGAACTACAGCCAAGCCCTGTCACTGAGGCCTGAGAAATCTTGTCTAAACATGTATTTTTCCCCTATGATACATTATACACTTGTTGCTCTTATTAGACAGTCTTCACACTATACCGAAGGTCATTTTAAAGAGAAAAATAATCACCAAAAAAACCCTACAAAGAATGTAGTGTGAAATAGACAAAAAAAGAGATATGTTCAGGGTGTACAAAGACAGAACACTGCTTTTTTTTTCACCTCAGCAGGGAACATGCGAGTTGGCACCATTCTGAGAAAGAGTGAAACACTTTTCGAGATTTAGCGTTTTAAACACGATTTGCACACGGCATAGAACCAAAGCAGCAGTCAGCTGACAATGAGGTAGAAAAATAAAATTCCTTGCTTGTCCCTCATTGGTTGGCAGCTCTCTTCATGTGTAGAACTACTCGCCATCACAAGCAAGCTTTGTCACCACTAAGTATAATTACATACTATTAAAAATAGATCTATAAGCAGTCAATGGGCCAGGAGATTGAGCAGCCTAGAACCGGCTGGTGAATCTCAGCCTTGCAACCCAGGCTTTCCTGTCTCTACCATAGTGCTGACTTCCTGTTCACTGTGAGTGATTGAAGATCTCTGACATAAGGGCTCCAGGGAGCCACACATTCTCTTTGCTTGCCACGTTAGTTGTGAAGATCAACGAGCCATCAAAACTCCAATTCAATTAATCAAAAGTCAGATCCAAACTAAATAGAAGAGGATTAAAGCATGAGTTTAAAGGAATGAGAAAAATCTGAGTCTGACAGAAAAGGAAAGCTAGTAAAGTCTCTTCAAGACACATTTTATTGTTGCTCCCAGGTGAATTCATTGCTCAATTGACTGTTGAAAGTTATTTTCCCTCCTCTGCTAGAACTTAAAGTATATAGCTTGACTGATGGGTTCTTCCAGGGTCGGACTCTGAACAGTAGCAAAGTGAAAACATGTCAGTGACTTCCTAAGACAACCGAGGTGAAAGGAAACACCTGGTATCACAGATTTGTAGGTTTGTGCGATACAGATATTGATTAAACAGAAGAGGGATGGGTAAACTTTAATGGCACTTTGCTTTCTTCGGATATTATTTTCTGATTTATTCCTTTTGTTCTTATCAAATGTACCACTAAAGAGACACATTAATGATGACTTCTTTTAGATAACTTTTAATCTCTCATATAAATATGATGCATTCAGGAATGAATGTATGAACAAATCACCTCTTACTTTACTGGAATTTGAACTCTGGGTCTTATGCTTGCTGGGAAGGTGCTCTACCACTTAAACCATTCAATTAATCCTTTTTTTCTTCAGTTTTTTAAAAAATAAGGTCTTATGTTTTTTGCCTGGGGCTAGCCTCTGACTATGATCCTCCTACCTACACCTCATGCATAGCTGGCATTAGACGTACAGCCAAGTCCAGGTTTTGTTGTTGTTGTTGTAGTAGCTGCTGTAAAAACAAGGGGTTTCCATAACTTTTTGTCTGGGCTAGTTTTAAAACAAGTTCTGCCTTCGAAGTAAGTAGGGATTATTGCTCTACCCCTATCACAGCTAGCCCCTCCTAGTGATTTTTTTAGAGGAGGTAAATACTATTGTCAGAATTTCATGGCTACCACCTGGCCAAATAAGTTTGAAAAACAAAAACTCAGAGCTCAAATCCATAAAGAGGTCTGCATTAAACAAAAGAAAGAGTCAGATACCAATTCTTTCCTTGAGATAGCTTGTCTCAGCTGGTTTTAATGTAACCTTTTAGCAGATAACCTATATTGTATACATTATAATTACCTAAATTATATACCCAGAGATAACTTTTTGCAATATAATCCTCAGCTCTACCATACCTATTCCTGATTAGGTTAGATGGCCTGATGAGAAGTTGCAGTCTATTTTTAGAATAGAGTTCCTTTTTGTTTTATCAGATCATAAAATGTCTAGTATCAAATAAATCAGAGTTATCTGATTCCACATCATAAAACTCAAAGAAGCTGAGTCAGATTATTTCTAAAGACCAAACGTGTTCTTCCAAATTCAGTGATTTCAGAAAGAATGTCTTCTTTCAAATCTCTTGTTTCCTCAGAGCCAAGCAGCCTGTGTGGCAAGATCTCCCTCATTCCCTCTGTCAGCCTCTAAGTGTGGTTCGTGTTTTCATCAACAGAAAAAAACATGTGTGCTTCTTGATGAAAATAAAATTATTAAGACAGAGTTGATCCTAATTGATTCTTTCACTCAAAAGATTAATAGGCTAAAGGAAAATGCTGTAAGATCAGAATTCCTGGTGTAGTTTAACCACAGCTATTGAGTCATGCCTGAAATTTGTTTTTAGTTTCTTTTTTTTTTTAATTTTTATGAAAGGCTGCTGGGCATGGCCTTAGAGAATAGAGAGAATAAACAGAATGTTCTTGGAAAGACTACCGGCAAACTTTCTTCTCTTTTTCTCCATCCTCATTAGTAGAGGGAGTGAGGGCAGGTCATTTTCAGAAGGATTAAAAGGTCAGAGAAGTCGGTGAAGGGAAGTCTACACAGACTTTAGAAAGCTATTATCAGAGGATTGGCTAGAAAACAATCTGGGAGCTAATCCTTTTGTTAGAACTGCAGAAAACTTGACAGATCTGGGAAGGCTCTTTTTTTCTTCTCATTATAGCAGTCTTACACACACACACACACACACACACACACACACACACACACACACACACACTCAATTTGCCTTCATGTTATCCTAAGGCATGGGTTTTCTCTCCAGTTCTCTTCTTTTCCTCTTTTGTAGTATCTGTCGCTAAACTTGCTGTTCCAAGTCTGTTTTTATCCTGACTTTCTCTGACCTCAAAAAACTGGCTTTGTCTGGGATTCCCATAAATTCTTTCTCATCCCCCCACCTCCAAAAAAGCCCAAACTTTTATTCAAGCAGAAAGTCTTCAGAGCAAAAACAAGACCAGGTTGTAGAATGTGAATATTTAAAAAGACCTTAGAAGTAGTGATTTATATACATATATATATATATTATATGTAATATATATATTGAGACAGGGTCTTGTTATTTAGCTCAACCTGGCCTTAATCTATATAATCCTTCTATCCGCCCCCTGGCGCTGGCATGGTAGATGTGTGCCCCTTCCTCCTCCCATCTACCTTGCTGCCTTCTTTATCTACTACTTGCAAATGACCAGAATTCAGGAAATTGCTGAAAGTCACCTGGCTAGATAGTGCCTGAGCCAGGATTGGAACTCAGGGCTCCTCATTGCTGATAATGGCTGCCAAGTTCTTTGGACATCATCATCTAACTCTATGAGTCTAATATTGTGGTGCTGTTAGTACAGTTGTACAGTTAGCACAGTGTCTAGGGGATTGGTTCTAGGATGGATACAGACACTCAAATCCACAGGTGCCTGAGCATCTTACAAAATGCTATGGTAACTGCATAGACCCCATACATATTCCTGTACACTTTAAATCTTTTCTAGAATATTTATAACACATGCGTTGAGAAAAAAAAGTTGTTATTCCCCATTAGTTAGGTAATAACAACGAGAAAGTAGTCTGGGCAGGTTTGAGACATAGACACGATTATTCTGTCAGTACTCAGATTTGAGGTTAGAGTGTCATGCTTGCTAGGCAGGAACTCTACCACTTGAGCCATCTGGGCAGCCTTTGGCTTTATTTTTCAAGTAGGATCTTGGCATTTTTACCTGAGCCTGTCTGGACCACGATCCTCCTACGTATGCCTCCCTCATCATGGGAATGCTTACACTGGCCTCAAACCATGATCCTTCTAATCTCTACTTCTCAAGTGGCTGGCTTATGGGTGTGTGCCATCATGCCTGGCCACCGGCAATTTTTACAAACTAGTTTTGATCCGCAGTTGGCTGAATGTGTAGATGAGGAGCCATGAATATGGGGGGTTGTTGGTATGAAGCTGGCTCAGTGAGATCTGCCAGCACACAGGCTAGCATGAGGAAGATGGATGGGACGAACATGGGCTTTCCAAACTGAGCCCCATGACCTGTGCTCATGGCTGGCTGGCAACACCAGTCGTGGAACTACAAAGGGGAAGCAGGCTTTGCACCCCCTTAGGGCCAGCGTCACAAGGGTACCCCTCCCTTGTGCTTCAGCTTTGCTTTCTTTGAACCAGGAGACTAAACAACACAGAAATGGAGGGAAACCCTCACTGTGCAAATATAGGTTTCACAGGGAGTTATACAATATCACGGAAAAAGGAACTGATCGAAGGCTTCTGCACTGTTGAGAGTCTTTACCAACCTCCTCCTGTCCTTCCATGATGTGGTCCTCTCTGTCGGTCACCGAATGGTCAGGAGCCCATTCTGATGGGTTGGGAAGTTGGGGTGTGATTTTGATGTTGAATGTACTTTGCTAGACACAGTTTGCAATTGGAAAAGCTTTCAGATATCAAACTTTAGAATGAAGCACCACCTTGTGGTCTGATGTATTTATTAAAGAGAGTAGAAACTGGAAATGCTCCCTCAGCTGGCCATGGAGAAGCCAGAAGCTGAGAACTGACTGACTGGAGAAGCAAGAGCCCTGCAGGGCCCCTGCTGCTTCTTTGGGGTTCTTGGATCCATTGATAATGGCCTGCCTTTTCTCAGAGTGACTCCTCTGAGTCTACTGTGTAGCAGCATGTGATAACCCAGTTAATCCTTTCAAAACCATAGGGAAATGGGTTTTATTTAGCCTTAAAGGTAAGGAAACTGCAGCTGAGATCACTTAGTGGTCTAATGGCATTTAATGGCAGCATGTAGATTAGAAGTCAAGTCTTCCTGAAATAAAGTGTCCGCTTGTAATCACTGCCCTGCTAGCCCTTGAGCCCAAGATCAAGACCAGGGTCTACTTCAGGCTCTATTGGAGGATTTGGGCTCTGGGCTCCACACCAAACCAGAGCTGCTAGGCTTCTATCTGGAACTGCTACTCGGGTCTCTGGTAGTTACCTGTTTTGCAAGGTCACCCTGATCAGGAAGTTTCTTCCATTAGAACCTGTCCACTTTCTAAGACAGTCAGAGGTTTGGGAATTAGATTTGGTTTGTGTAGATGTACTAGAGAGCTAGTGACACAATCCCAAATCATTTGATGGAAAAAAAAAACTAGGAAGGCATATTAAATAAATATTTATTTGGACAAATGACTGTAGTGCCTTCTTGAATCCTGACATATTATTTAAAAGGTAACTGTTTTATTATGTATGTTGTTTTAAAGGACTGGTTAGAAAATCTATATGACCAGTCTGCAAAGTAAGTGATAGTGATGTAAATAAACCAGTGTTGGAAGGGAAACCTAGTTCTCCTTCTGTTGCATTGACATTGTAAACACCCTTGGGTGGGGTTCTTCTTTGTATTTGGGCCTCCATCTTCTCCTGTGGAGACTCAGGGGTTGGGTTTCTCTGAAAGGTGGGTGTTTCTAAAGTAGAGTACAAAGCAACCATATGGAAAATGTGAGTCAAGAACCTTACTTAGCTGTCTCTGTTTCCTGAGAAATCCATTCTGCCCAGGCTTCCTTCCTATTCTCAACCGAATCTGCTGCTAATTTTGGTAACACAACAACTTGCACACAGTCATGTTTGATAACATTTTCAAGTAACAATGACTGGAGGGAATATGAATCTCTGTTTTTCCAATGGGGGAAAAAAATCCACATGCCCCCTGAACTCCCTATCCCCTTTCCATAACTGAGAGGGAATGTGAGAAGTATTTTAAAGCACTATAAAAAGCTCTGGGTTGTCTTCCCTTAGAGGGTTAGTACGTAACACCAACCGCATCTATGTGTATTCTCAAAATGTCTCCAGTTCTAGTTCCTTCTTGTGGTCCACTTAGCTTCTTACTCAAATATTGAGTTGATGATCTATTTGTTTAACATGTAACCTACACTACCATAAACTCAAGAACAGACCTGTCCCACAAAACTCACCACAACATTGAAAATATTATTTGAGCTCTATGGTAGTCACAGGTAGAAAATGGGAATTTAGAATGTGCCTTGTTAAAAAACAAACAAACTAGGATGGCTATATCATTGCATTCTATTTTCACTCATTTCATTTTCAATTTATATTAAAGGCTCACGTGGCTAGTGTCCACCATATTGGACAGCAAAGTAATCAACACTCATTACACAATTGTTTAGTTGTAGTTGCTGTGGTTTCTCTATGTCATAACACATAAAATGATTATCCTTAGCAGCAGTTTAAAAGCGATCTTTCACTCTGTTTTTCTTGTAACTCAATTTAAAAAAATGAATGTTTTATCAGCCTTTGCAAAATGTATTTGGGCTTTAGGATGAGTGTGTTTTTTCTTAGCTGATTGTACTTTGAATGGTTAAAAAAAAATCCTTGGTTTTTTCATAGGAAGGAGAGTTAATCCTTAACGACAAGTAAAAAAAAAAAAAAGGAGGAGTTTCTCACTCTTGGATTTTTCCAAATGATAATATATGTGAAGATTCACCTTAAATTCTTCTCAGTTAATAAATATTTTTTCAGTTAATTAATATTTTTATGTCAAACATTTAATAGTAAAAAATACCATCTCTCCTTAAAAGTAGGGCTATTTCTATAAATGTCTTTTTCATATACTTGACATAAAAGATTAAATTGCTGGAGACCCTGAAAATATTCTGAATGCTTTATTCTATAACTTCTGTTGTCAGTGAATTGAATTAACATTCAGATATTAGGCTGATATATCTTAATTGGAATGAAGTTGAATTAACATTATCCCTACTTATCTCAGAATAAAAGCTCTTATCCTTAAGGAATATAAAAAGCTTTTCAAGTAGGCTGCAATCCTTAGAAAGTGACACCTATGCTTTAAAAGAAAACTTTACAAAATGGCAAACAGCCTTGATAAACAGGCAGATGCTTGCACAGGCAAGCATAGAACTATCTTTCCGAATTTGTGTGTGAAATCAAGTGAACGAGAGATTCTGACTTCACAGGAATGGGATGCACCTCATAGGTATTTTGTTACAATATCTACGGAGTGTTTTTAGTCAGGTGCTCCCTGTGATATTGCTAGCTGTGCTGGGCCTCTGCTTTGTATCCTTATACCATGTTATCTTACAAGACAAGAGCTCCTGTGGAAGAATACCTATGCTTTTTACTCTTCACCTATTTCCTCTACACTTTTTTGTCTACAGTTTGCTCTGCATAAAATCATCTCTATTCCAAAAAGTGACTTACAATCTCCAAAGTGAATTTCCTGAGAAAGAGCATTTCCCAAAGGCTAGAAATCAAGCTCTGGCCTTTATTTTATTTTTTTTAAGAAGAAAACAAAATAAAAACCAACAAACAAAAAACAAATAAACAAACAAAATTCCCAAAGCACCAGGAAATCAAAGTAAGTCAGTGCTTGGCTTTTATTGTGATTGGATTTCGGAGGAGTTGGGGCTGCGGGGGATACAGAGGCGCCACTGCAGTGTAATGACACATCTGTGCTGTGACAAAACCAGTCTGTGTCAAAGTAGACTCATTCCTCAAGTCCTGTGTCACATGGAGGAAGTAGAGGCCTCTTTGCTCACTCAACTCCCACTCAAGTATCTGAAGCTGAGGGGACAGTCAGCCCCATGGGACAGAAAGTGCCAGAAACTCCGTGACCTCCAGGCCATGAGGGGAGGTTGGTCAAGACACGAGTTGTCAAACATTTTTTCATAATTAACCAATGCAATCCTCAAACTACGAAGTGTACTCATGAAAGGAGAGCAAGCCAAACCTTCCTAGATTTTGTGGTTCACGAAGCTATGATTTAATAGGGATGTTGCACTCTTCCTGGGAAGAAACACTGAGGATTATTCTGCTCTGATCAGTTTATAGCCTTCATGTGAGAATAGCACCTTTATTAAAAAAAAGCAACAAAATTAACATGTGTCAGTCCACTTTTTGTTGTTATAACAACAGAACCTGAGAATGTATAAACACCAGAGATTTATTTGGTTCAAAATATGAAAGTCCCAAATCCTTTTCTTTGGCCCCTGGTGATGGCTTTATGACTGGAAGGACATGTGGGAAGAGTCTCACAGTAAGACAGGAAGCCAGGGAGAGGAAAGAGACAAGTCTCACTCTTTTAAAATACTTTATTATTATTATTATTTTGGTGGGAACCACAAAAACTACCGTAATCCCTTTGTGAGGCCAGTCTACCCAGAGATCTACCCATCTCCTTTCAGTGTCACCCCACCAAAGACCAACTCTCCAACACTTGAACCTTTGGAAGGTACTTTCAATCCATATCCAAACCACTGCAAAGGAAAAGGGTGGAATAGGTTGGACCCAAGTACAATCTGCAACAAAGCATCCCCTCTAGTTCCATGTGGCAAAGTTTCTCAGTTCTCCAATGAAGATGAATTAAAATGGATTGAGACCCATATTGCATATTAGTTCCAGATTGATTGTTAAATATATTCAATGACATGGCCAATTGCTTAAAAACTATATATGATATAGATTGGGTGGGCTTTGGACTTTCTCAACTGATCTTTTGGTAACTAGTATGAAATTCTAGCCTGTAAAAATTGAACAGGGACTTGACAAGAATATCTAAGTCATTATATGCTGGCCAAAGAATCACAATTCTGGATTTGGTTACAGTTCTGGAAACTAGGTTCACAGGGGAGCAATGAGGACCTACAGCCAACAATAAACACAGACGCCCTTTCTCATACACAGAATGAAGGTTGCTCAGATAGCGGGACATCATTTTTCCTTTTTTCTTTCTGCGCATTGGTATTTGATCATTTTTCTAAGTGGGATAAAGATTTGGTTGTGTTTTATCTTGCTCCAGTACTACTCTGTTTTGAATCGGTAACTTGAATATTTCATAATCCTTCCCCTTCCAAGATCATGAATAGCCACACTGAAGTCCAAGGATGACCACAAAATATTACCCTCAAATTTTGAATTTAAAGTAAAATGGATGAATTTGGTCACCAGCAAGAAATAATGGATTTGTATCCTGACTCCTTTTCTGTATATGATACTAAGAATGCAGATGTGATGGATGGTGTTGGATCCCATGGAGTATCACAGCAGAAAACACTGAATGCCTGATCATGATGCATCCCCCAGGCTGGCCTGGGTTCACCCACTTGCCCATGAGTGTGCAAACTTCCATAAAGTTAAAAACCACCTCGATTCTGAATTTTCCATCAAACCCAATCTCAACTGCTCTAGGAAGGTATTTTCACTGTGGGAAATTTAGGATGAACATTTATAAGCAGGTACTTTAATGTGTCGTGGTGAGAGAGACAATTCAAGGCAGTGACCCCAAAGAGTCTATAGATCTAGAAGTTGCCTTACAAAAAGTATTTTCAAAAAAGGATGGCTCTACATTTTCACTTGATAAGAATGCTCCTTGCGGGGCTGGGAAGGTGGCTCAGTGGTAGAGCGCTTGCCTTGCATGCATGAGGTCCTGGGTTTGATTCCTCAGCACCACATAAGCAGAAAAAAAAGCCGGAAGTGGTGCTGTGGCTCAAGTGGTAGAGCGCTAGCCTTGAGCTGAAGAGCTGAGGGACAGCGCCTGGCCCAGAGTTCAGGCCCATGACTGGACCACCCCCCCAAAAAAAAGAAAAAAAAGAATGCTCCTTGCCCTATAGTAAGTGTTGCAAAGATATAATTGCTCACCTACTTCGTTCAGAAATAAAATGCAGTTTAGAAAGGAAACCAGTTTTTTCCTCTCTTGCTCATTTCCATAGGACATGAGCAACACTTCTTTGGATACTCAACTGTTATTTCCATTTTCTTGCTTCCTCAAATGTTGTTTTGAACAACTGCAATTGCATCAAATTGCAAACTTTTGCCAATTGCATTTACTACATACATAAACCCAGTATACCACAAAAAGCAGAGGTGTGGCAGTATGGATTTCTCATGAAGAGCTCCATCTGTGCTCTATAAAGACATGGTACTCCTATCTTTACTGCTTTTCCATAAAAGGATTGAGAGAAGGAAGTTCAACCACAGCCCTATTAGGTAACATACTATGAATTAATACAACTTATCTGGAATGAGGAAGGAAAACATTTATCTTTGAAAGAATTTCCTCAACAGCATATTTGTCTTTGTTGTGAAGAAAGTTGTCCCTGAAACATCAACTGAGACACAGACAGCAGTCAGGACATTCCTTGCCCATCGATTCCAAAGCCTTTCTGGAGATGGGCTGGGGAAGTTTGTAAGGCATTGAAGGGTTTGTGTCATAGGTGGTATCTTTGATCAATCCTCAGTGGGTGAATTCCAAATCAGAGAATGGGAAAGGCCATGTAGAAAGTGGTGAAGACCTTTCACACAACCTAAATCTGACTGTGAATACTGAGGCTAGACTAGGAGATGATGTAGTAAATAGATGAGAAGGCATGCGCTGCATCCATTCCAATTCTGTTTATTCTTTCCTGTACAGCTTTGAGTAAGTTATTTTAACTGTCTCTATCTCAATCACTGTATCTATAAGATGGAGCCATGTATGAGCGACCCATGTGTGGGTTGTTGTCATACACTTGAGTGTGTGGTCTGTATTGCAAATTGTAAGTACTAAGACGTACCCTATATGGTGTTAAATAGCAGCCAGCAAGATGCACGTGAAACGTACCTTTTCATTTCTCCATTCTTCTTGATGCTCTGTGTATAATATTTCCTCTAGTTATAATTGCCCTTATTAGCCATCATTATCTGTGGGATGGTTACTTCTATCCTCCCAGGCCGAGTTCAGGGATTTGCCATGTCTCTGAAAGTGTTTGCTTTTCCACCTGGCTTGATGAGCATTCACAATCATGGAAATATGTTCATTTTTATAATTATTCCTATCTTTGCTAAGAGAATATGAACTCTAAGAGGCCCTGGATCAGTCATCTCCTGGTCTATAGTGACCTTTGTTAGAGTAAACATTCAATAAGTATCTGCTGGATGAACATAGACACAAATAAAATGAGTATAAGGAGAATTTCCCTTTCTGATGGTTTTATAAACTTGTTTCCCTTATCTTTGCATCTCTCAGAGTCTAACATAACACCTGGCAAAGGAACTCAGTGTACTTGTCACGCAAGTGGGTAAATTATATGATAATGATTTTATTTGTTCACTGAAATGCAACATTCTGATTTGAGTATAGATATCATGATCTCTTTGGGTAGGATTCTGTTGCATATAAAGTGATTGATAAGAATAGTGTCTTGATTCCTTCTTTCTCAACTGAGAAAACATTCACTTATTGTGATGGAAGTATTATCTTTTTGATGCTAGGGGTCATCTCTTCATAGACTATAAACTAAGACTCAATGGACAGGGATTATGAAATATTGTAGTCTCAGAATTTTTTCATGCTCTCAAATGTCCTTGAGGATCCTACAAGCCTTTGTTCATGTGAATTATATTTACTACTTCAGAAGATAAAACTGAAAAGATTAAAACACTTATTTTTATAAAGGAACAGTGTTAATACATGTATTAAATAAAAGAACTATTTTGTGAAATTATGCTTCCCTGAATCTTTTCACAAAATCTTCCAAATATTGACTACATAATACTCTCTTTCAAATAACATTTTATTTTTTGTGCTGGTCTTGCAGCTTGAACTCAGGTTCTAGGCATTGTCCCTGAGCTCAAAGATAGTGCTCTATCACTTGAGCCACAGCTCCACTTCTGGCTTTTTTAGTGTTTAATTGAAGATAAAAATCTCATAAGCTTTCCTGACCACTCTGGCTTCGAACTGCAATCTTAAATTCTTAGCCTCTTGAGTTGCTAGGATTGCACGGCTGAACCACCAGTGGCTAGCTCAAATAACATTTGTTAATATCATTGATCTTTTTTTCTTTGAAGAAAAGTTCTTCAAAGCACCAAGAATTTTCCTCGATCTCCATTACCAGGTATAAATTTTCCAAAATTTTAAATTTTGCTTGAAATACCAGTTTACTCTTTTCCTTAAGTTACAAAAATTAATTTTTATTTGTTTGTTTGTATGCAGGTACTGGGGCTTGAATGTAGGACCTGGGCACCGTCTCTTAGTATTCTGTTAAAGGCTGGCACTGTACTGTTCCACTTCCAGTATTTTGCCGGTTGAGTGGAAAAAGTCTCATGGACTTGCCTGTGTAGGCTGATTTTGAATGGAGATACTCAGACCTCAACCTCCTGAGTGGCAAGGATTAAAAACATAAGCCACCAAAACCTGGCTCAGTTTATTTTTAGCAACAAGTAATAGCTATCACATTCCTTAAAGTGACAAGTTCACTATCTCTGTCTCTGTCTCTGTCTCTCTCTCTCTGTGTTGGTCCTGGGGTTTAAACTCAGGGCCTGGGTGTTGTCCCTAAGCTTCTTTTCTTCAAGGCCAACTCTCTACCATTTGAGCCAGAGCTTCTCTTCTGGCTGTGTGTGTGTGTGTGTGTGTGTGTGTGAGTGTGTGTGTGTGTGTGTATATTAATTGGAGACAACGGTCTCAAGTGTGTGGCGATTAATTGGAGACAACGGTTTCAAGGTTTCCTTCCCAAACCGGCTTTGAACTGCAATCCTCAAATCTAAGCCTCCCTGGTAGCTAGAATTACACATGTGAGCCACCAGCCAACAAGCTGTCTTCATTCAATCTCAAGGGAAAAAAAATCTGCTACAGAACCAAGTTTACATAACAATGGTTTCCTCTCCATTATTTTATGCATTTATTTATTTTTGTCAGTCGTGGGGCTCGAACTATGGGCCTGGGCACTCTCCCTCAGTTCTTCAGTCAAGGCTAGCTCTCTACCACTTGAGCCACAGTGCCACTTCTGGTTTTCTGGTGTTTTACTGGAGATAAGAATTTCACAGCTTTTCTTGCCCAGGCTGGCTTTGAACCGTGATCCTCAGATCTCAGCCTCCTGAGTAGCTAAGATTACAGGCGTGAGCCACTGGTGCCCAGCTTCTCTCTATTATTTTAAAAGGTATTCCTTGAAAAGAAAAAAAAAGGAGAAGGGGTTATTTTAGCTTATAACTCAAAACAACTGTGTTAACATTAGAGAATATCATAGATGCTTTATGCACACTTTCCATTGCATCATATAGAAGATTGAGATATTGCATAGTAATATGAGCTTTACTAAAGCAAATAGGATACTGGAATGGTTTTCACCTCTATTTGTATGCCAGTGTATGATGGTGAAAACTGTTGTCTCTCAGGTGCCACTTGGAGCCCCGGTCTTGGTCAGTAGCAAGGACCTAGCTGTTTAGACTACTTACACATACACAATATAATTGCAAAAGTCACCACAGAGGAAACAAGGCAGACAAAACCTTAGCATACTGCTTTTTAAACTGTTTTGGCTCCATGGACCTTGCAGAAGGACCTCAGATGACATTTGGAAACCTGCTTTGGTCAGGTATCCTAATACTAAATTAAAGATTCATGGTTAACCCATGAATGGCAATGACAGCAGTATACATTCCTTTAATTTAGCATCCTTTCATATCATCCTGATCATAGCAAAAACAAATAGGCCCAGAGCCAAGTGTTATAAAAGTTAGGGGTAACTGATTTAGATCAATGCACAAGAAGTGTTTTACCAATAATTATTCATGTGATAAAAGAGGTCTCAAAAATGTCTTTAAAAAACTCACATCCCATTATATTAAGTGAATTAAGCCAGGCACAAAGAAACATAGATCCCATGGTTTCCCTTATTTGCAATAACTAGTATATATCTGAGACAAGCAGAAAAGTTCAGATAAGATGATGTTAAGCAAAATGAACCCCAAGATAAGGACACAGTGGTTTATTTCTTTCTTGCTATTGTTTCTAACGTATTTATAAGTTACCACATGATTTTTTTTGTTGCTTTGTATGTCCCTCCCCCACGATATAACCCCTGTTTTCACTGTATTTGATGTTGGTATAATTTGGGAAGCGGAAGGGAAAAAACACATTGTTTAAATAGGGATACAGGTGGACCCATTGCAACAATGAGATGTACAAGATGCTATGTCGAAAAACAAACTTTACAATTTAGGCGGGGGGGGGTGTAGAGGGGAGAGAGGGGAGAATGTAGTTGTGGAGATGGGAGGGAAGAGATGGTAGGGGAAAAACAAAGGAGGAGGCAACAATGTTCTATAAGAAATGTACTCAATACCTTGCTCATGTAATTGTAACCCCTCTGTGCAGTATTTTCACAATAAAAAAACTTAGTAAAAAAACTCACATTCCATAACCTGGTTGACCCATTGTAACAATGAGATATATAAGACACTATGTTGACAAGGAACTTTATAACTTGGGGGGAGGGAAAGAGAGGAGTTGAGGAACTGGGAAAGGAAGGGATGGTAGGGGAAAAACAAATGCTTGATAGGAAATGTAATCATTACCTTACTCATGTAACTCCTCTGTACAGTATCTTTACAATAAAAAATATATATTAAAAAAAACCTCACGGGGCTGGAAAGGTGGCTCAGTGGTAGAGCGCTTGCCTTGCATGCATGAGGCCCTGGGTTCAATTCCTCAGTACCACATAAGCAAAAAGAAAAAAGCTGGAAGTGACGCTGTGGCTCAAGTGGTAGAGCGCTAGCCTTGAGCTGAAGAGCTGAGGGACAGTGCCCAGGACCAGAGTTCAGGCCCCACAACCAGACCCACCCACCCCTGCAAAAAAATCCTCACATCCCTAAAAAAAATTCAGAATTTAAAAAGTTGCAACATGACTGAATACAGAATGCACTTGGATGATCTTGCAGCAGTTTTCTGTTCCCCCTTAAAGATTTATCATGTAGGTGGGAGGGAATGGATTGGTATGGGAAAAAGAAAGGAGGAGGCAACAATGCTGGTTAAGAAATGTACTCATTACCTTGCTCATGTAACTGTAACCCCTCTGTACAGTATTTTCACAATAAAGAACTTATTTAAAAAAGATTTATCATGCATTATATTATCATTTTGCTATTGCCTGGAACCTAACTCCATTTTACTTGAGAAGAAAGTGGCTGGTTGCACCCATAACCACCCAGGTAATCGATGAAGGAACTCAAGTTCCTTCCTTCGTTGCTGATTTTTCTTTTTCTTTTTCTTCATATTACATTGTTTGACTGCTTGGACCAGAGAGTCCTCAGCCAACGTGTCCCATTTTTAACAGAAAGAGATTCCAGTGAACCCTATAACTCTGGAAATTCCTCATGCACAGTTTTCCAGATAGTGAAAAATCTGTAGGGAAAGGGAGAGGTTGTAAGGTTTTCCAGCTTTCATTTTTGCTGATAGGCGGAAGTTCAAGGAAAGGAAGAAATTGCTCTAACCCAGGTCACGTCACTTGCTAATTTTAGAATTCCAGATTCCAGATGACACAGCATTGGTGGTTCATGTTCTGGAGACTCTCATTCTGAAAGTACTCATACATTTTTCCTTCCCCTTTGGACCCAGAGGGGAAATTTAGCCAAGAACTCTGTGGCCATTTGCCTGTTGTGAGAGGAGCTATCCTTTGGAGATTTCAACAGAATGTGTTGAAGGGGAAGAGGCTGTGGGTGGGGAATGGATAACCAGCTAAAGACTAGGGGAATGTGATCCTCTTGTTTTGCTGATGTACAAGCAGTGTCAAGATGTCCTCTCCTTATTTATTAGCCTCTTAGCAGGTAACTGAATCTTCTTTGCATGTCACCAGTGAGTAACTGGCATACCAAGGCTGTATTTATTTGGCCTTCCCCAAAGTAGAAGACAATCCTTAAAGAGACACATATTTCTCCAATTCTGGGCAAACAAGCAAAATGTCTTCCCCTCTTTTTAACCAGAGGATCGTTTTTTTTAAGGTACTTCCCTTAAAGTACCCTATTATTTCCTTTTGTTATTTCCATCATACCTTCTGCTTTTAAAATCCTCAACCAGGATCTAAATGAAAGGCACAGGCGATGTGATTTTTGAATGAAGTTAACCAAGTAGCCTGGTGAGCAGGAGGTGGTATCGGAGGTCTCCTTTTACACCCCACGTCTCAGGACCAAAGAGAGACAAGGACACAAGCAAGGACACTGCTCAGTTATGATCACTTCTTAATGTTTGAAAATTTTTGCCTGGGTGGAAGAAAGCAATTTGTTGAGGCATTTCGATGACATTGTCCTTGTGTGCCAAGCATATCAATCACTTCAAAAGTTTTGGAGCCTTCAGTGAGGTCCTGGGCATGCACATACAAGCAGATGACATTTGTAACCCTGCAGTTTGGGGCTAATGGAAATGCCAAGGCTGAACATTGGAGTTAATATCCCGTTCTTCTGATATTTCCCTCCCTTCCTAATCCCTCTTTTCTCGGTCTCTATGTCTCTCTCTCTCTCTCTCTTTATGTTACTCCCCCTTCTCTGTTTAGACAGTCTCTGTCTTCTGTCTTTTTTTCTCTCTCTTTTAATCCTGTTCTTGGTTTAGAAGGGTGAACACTTTGGGATGAAAACTCTTGTGAACTTGGTGGCAGGAAAGAGTCCTGGATTAAAAGTCTTGGGCTCTGGTATACTGGTGTCTATTAATGTGGACAAATCCACTAACCTTTCTCTGTGTCATATGCTACTAGAAGCCATAGTTTTTTGCAAAGCATATGATGAAGGCCCATAGGTTTCTATTGCATCAGGCTTATTGAAACAAGGCTTCCAACGTGTGTTCTGTCAGATTGACTTTGCTCCTATCCTCGTTCTTATTACTTGGATATATCAGGTAGAACTGTAACATACATGACCACTCCAGAACTGGAAACACAGATGTAACATATTCAGCTTTCAAGTATGAAAGCTGATTTCAGGGATTCAGGATTCATCCTAAACTCTATTTTTTCTTTTTTCTTGGTCATGATGCCTGAACTCTGAGCCTGGACGCTGTCCCTCAGCTCTTCAGCTCAAGGCTAGTGCTCTACCACTTGAGCCACAGTGCCACTTTTTCTGCTAAGGAATCGAACCCAAGGCCTCTTGCATGCAAGGCAAGTACTCTACCACTGAGCCACCTTCCCAGCCCAACTCTATTTTTTTTAAGATGGTGCATATATTTCCAAATGCTTAGACGTTGGATGTGGAAAAATAAATCTATCACAGTCCTTTTTCTTAGAGTTTTTGTACCTGGCTCTCAGTTTCTAACAACTTAAATTAATGCTGCTCAGCCATGGACCACATCTGGAGTAGCAAGGACCTACTGCACCCTGTGTTACACTGAAAGATAATACATTATGTTTTCTTTAAGAAGAAACAGGATAGAAGGTTCAGTTACTGCTTTGTGTTGCAGTATATAGAAACCCCTTTGTGAAGATGATGGAAACACTTGCACTTTGAAAAACAAGACTGTCAGAAATGCAGAACAAGTAGAAAGTGGTTGGCACGAATGTAGGGTTGATAAACAGTGGTTGGTTGATTTCTAGACAGGAGATCTTCAGAGATGTATGGGAAGCATCCTCTAGTGATAGGGGGATTGAGAATTCTGTGTCTTTGTGAGATAAGACCCACTGGATGGTGGCAGAACCAGTGAGAAAGCAGGGCTCACCTACAAGTAGCAACAGAGCACCTTTGTAAATAGTCACGCATGTGATGTAAGCAATTGCTGTAGGATATGTAAGAAGATTTTTTTCCC
Source organism: Dipodomys ordii (assembly GCF_000151885.1). Lineage (NCBI taxonomy): Eukaryota > Metazoa > Chordata > Mammalia > Rodentia > Heteromyidae > Dipodomys > Dipodomys ordii. Next base: position 947,953 of record NW_012267512.1, read on the forward strand.
ATCCTTTTATGACCGTTTACCTCCTGGAGCGAAGGAAAGGAATTGAGGAATTTGGCAAGACCTGGGAAAGCTAGAATACTTATTTGCAAGGCTTGGTAAGTATGTGGGTGTGCCATTGTTTATTTCATTGAGATTTATGACAAGCAAATTCCTATTGCTGATTATACCTTCTTGGCCCACTTGGGGTTAGTTTTAGGGTTACTTAGATCCTACCTCTCTCTCCCAGACACCAGACACCGCCAGGCCCAGACTCACCTGTGGGTGCAACAAGGAAATCCCCAGAGGTCAAGGGAAGGCTGAAACTCCTTCTTGAAGCAATCTTTTGTACTTTCAGGGTATGTGGAAATGTACTTACACGCACACATATGTGTGTATGTATATTAGGTAAGTGGTTCTTACCAAAATTTATGAGAATTTTCCACATTTAGAAAAAGAGATTGAACTACCAATTACTGAGCCAATTCCTTCAGAAGTATGCTAAACAACAACAATAACAACAAAAAAAACACCATTGTTCTTTCACTGTGGGAAATCACATGTGGTCACATTTGTAGTGAATGGCCTGCCTTGGGTAAAGGTCCTGCTTAAATTGTTTTTTGTTTTTTTTTTTTTTCAATTTTAGGTGTTCTTTTTCTCAGTGTTTGCCAATATTAGAGTTTGAACTCAGGGCCTTGTACTCTCAGTGGGCTTTTTGCTCAATGCTAGCACTCTACCACTTGAGCCAGACCTTCACCTCTTGCTTGTCACTGGTTCATTAGAAATGAGTCTCACAGGATGGGAAGGGGAAACAAAGGAGGAGGCAACAATGCTTGATAAGAAATGTACTCATGGGGCTGGGAAGGTGGCTCAGTGGTAGAGCGCTTGCCTTGCATGCATAAGGCCCTGGGTTCAATTCCTCAGCACCACATAAGCAAAAAGAAAATAAGCCAAAGTGGCGCTGTGGCTCAAGTGGTAGAGCGCTAGCCTTGAGCTGAAGAGCTGAGGGATAGCACCTAGGCCCAGAGTTCAGGCCCCATTACCGGACCCAAAAAAAGAAAAGAAAGAAATGTACTCATTACCTTGCCTATGTAGTTGTAACCCCTCTATACGGTATTTTCACAATTAAAAAAAAGAAATGAGTCTCATAGACTTTTCTCTGGCTGGCTTGGAATCATGATCTCAGCTCTCAACCTCCTGAGTAGCTAAGATCACAGGCGTGAGCCACCAATTGCTCAGCTTTTATTTGTTGTTAGTTTAGTTTAGTTTTTTCTTTTCTTTTTAACATCTGACTTGATAAACAAATTATTGTCTTTCATTCTTGCTATGGCTAAAAGAAGCTAAATGTTTTGCAGAATAATTGTGTCGAAGGAGGTAACCTCAGGGTCAATTTAGTTTAACTATTTGCTGAAATCATTCAAAATTTCTGACCCTCTTGATGTTTTCTATGACTAGATATTTTAAAGGTTGCTAGAAGTTTTTTGTGTTCCATGGACAAATCTTTGGGTGAGGTTGAGAGTTAAAAAGTTTCTTGTTAACCTTGGCAAATGCTTATTCATACAAATTTTATAGCTGTTTAAAAGGAAAAGGTATTCCAAGTTCCAAGCTAGAACTAGGAATTAAGAACACATTTAGTAATCCCCCTTTATCCAGCTTTCTTTCTTGGCTAAATCACAAGCTACTTGTTTTTTAAAGTACTCTTTTAAAAGGTTTCTTTCAAGACACATCTCTAGAAGATAGACATTGAAGGATGTGGTTAATTGCCTACTTTGGTAATGATATCAGAGGTGCCTTCTTCAAAAAATCATATTTTCTCTTACTTCTGAAGGCTGGGAAGTACAAGATCAAGTCACTGAGATCTAGGGAGGTCTTTTATGTTACATCATTTCATGGTGAAGGTAATGAGAGTGAGAGAAAAGTGGTGAGAAAGGACTAAATTTATTTTTCATATGAATCCAGTCCCAGCTAGGTATGGTATATACCTTCACTTCCAAAAAAACTAGGATGACAGGTACACACAGGACCACCAAACCATTGGTTGAGAAGGGATGCCATGAACTTTTTTGTCTGGGCTGACCTCGAACCACAATTCTCTCTATCTCATCCTCCCAAGAATCTAGACTTACAGGCATGAGCAACTAGTACCTAGGATTATCACAGATTTTAATAAAAAAGATTGGAATATTGTATAAAAATATAGGCAAGATAACTAAAAGAAGAACAAAGTCCTTTCTATTATATAGAAGTGAGAGTATAAAGTTTGGAAGTTTTACAGATAAGGGCACACACAAAAAAAATAAAAGGATAGATAATTACTATTTCCTAGACAAAATAGGAGTCAAAGCAGGCAGCATTAATTGGCAGACAATAAGAAAAATTTACAGTATAAAAGTCTGCATATCTAATGTCTATATTCTTGTTCTTCAGAATCGTTTATACTCCCTCACTCAGGATATTGTTTTATAACCCCCAAAGGCACACTTAAAATCTGGTCATCTTTCTTTAGTCCTCATTCTCTTTCTCACCCACACATCCCATCGATTGCTACTATGTTTTTTCCCCCCTACTTCCTATGTATGTCTGGTTCATTTAGGATACCATTCTCTCTCACATGTGCTTCTATTGTAGTCCTTTAATTGGTTCCCTGTCCTGTCTCATTTTCATTGAATTTATTTTCCACCATAAGATCAAAGTAACCCTTTAAAATAACAATCAGATTATGTCATTACTCTGCAGTAAAACATCTTTGGCATCTCTTCACCCAAACTCTTTAATGGTACCTTTTATAGTTTGATTGTTGATGATCTTTCCAGGCTGGTATGTATCTTGTTGCTTTTTATATCTAACCATGTGAACAGTTTCATTTCCCAAATGCTAGGTCAGGCTCTTTCTCCTCTGTATGATGATAGCCTCTCTTCTCCTTCTATCTTCCTTTGTCTGGCCAATTCTTACGCTGAGCTTAGAAATCACTTCGTGCAAGCCTTTCTTGACACCCTGCTCTACCTCATCTGGCAGAATTCCAATAGGCCCTTGAACTTCCCCTCTCCTAGACCCTTCCTACTTACTGTAATTACCACTGTCATACAAATGAGATTGCAAACCCTGTAGAGCTGTAGATCATACCCTCACACAAAGATCCTCTAAGGAGTCTAAGGAGATTTTTTTTTTACTATTAAATAAGATTTTTTTTCAAGAAGTTAGAATTTAAATTAATAATTTAGAAGGCAGACAAATAAAATAAGCCAAATGATAGTTACCAAAGGACTCAACCAAGATAAAGCAAAACAATCAATCAAAAAGTAGAAAAGTATCACCTTTTGAAAGGAAACACACACATAGTATAGTACACAAATCTGTGGCACATATAATCAAATGAAAAAAGCAACATACACAATTGAACAACTTGGTATGAGAAAGCACAAAGGATCCCAAATATGTTTAAAATTACACTCATCATTTGCAGTAACTTTGAGAAATGACACTGTCCTGGAAAAACATAAATGACTAAAAGTGTCTTACTAATTAAGAAGCCTGAAAATTCCAATGCTGGAAGAATTGGAAAAATGTTTCAAATAATCACCTCAAATGAAATAAAAGGATAGGAAGCTTGAGAGCTCTACAGCTTTAATTTTTTTCAAGACGTAGCTAATTTCTTTTACATAGATCTTCTATAGAATAAGACAAAACAATCCGTTTAATTCAATCTATGAAAGTTAAATAATTCTTCTTTAAAGAGCAAAATAAATGACCCCAAATTTCTTAATTCAATGGAATCTTATCTTTACACGGATATGTAGATATCCTTCAAATAATTGCAATCCAAGTATACAGCTTTTTAATAAATCACTACATCCAAGATGGATTAGTCCTAGAATTCAAGAACAGCTTAATGAGGGAAATAGGTTAGCATAGAAAATCATTACATCTATGAAGAAAAAAATATGCAGCTCACAAAATCATTTGAATACCATGTTGAATAATAATGCTTAGAAAAATGAACCTGAAAAGGACACTTTTTAAAATGACTAATGAATATCTAATGCATAAGCTACAGAAATACTCTCTCTCACTACAACTAGGACCAAGATCAGAAATTCTAATATTATCACTAGTATTATTAAGAATGTGCTGGACAGTGGATGTGAGTAGATAAGCCGGGATATTTCACTGCTAAGCCAATTCATCTTCTCTATCAAGATGCTTTTCTAACCAGAGTTGCTTGGCTCACTCCTAAAATGTGGTGTTTGGCACCCTCATTCAAGTGTGTGCATACTTGATCCATAATAGATCACCAAGCTCATTAACACAGGAAAGCAGGAAGAGATGAAATTCTGGGGTGAGACCCAGTCCCTGGGTGAATCCTGCTGGGTCCAGGAAAAGCTCAAGTCTCTCCAGGAGGCTGAGAAATGACAGAAGACTGCCAGCTTCTTCCCTGGGAACTTCTGCATACCTCAGAAACACTGGGTAGTATGTGGCATGGCTATTTATACTTTGAACCAACAAATATTTATTAAAAATAATAAATACTAATAGGAATATAGCAGAAGAGGCAGGATGAAGAGTTACAGTGGTTCCTCTTCTTGAGGTCAGTAGGGTAAAACATTTGCAAGACTCCATCTTAACAGAACAAACTAGACCAAGTCATGGTTCATATCTGTAATCCCAGCTATACAAGAAGTGTCAGTAGATTCATGGTCCAGGTTAATCCAAGGCAAAAAAATAGGAGACTCTGCCCCCAAAAATAAATAAAGCAAATAGGGTTGGAAGTATTACTTAAGTGGTAGAGTGCCTACATAGCAAATAGAAGGCCCTGAGTTTAAAACTCATTACTGCCTAATTAATTAACTATAACAATACAGGACTGAACGAAGAGTATTTCAGAGTCTATGTAAAATATTTTCATACTCTGTAAGGATGTATTAAAAGCAGAATATCAGGAATTTCATAAGGAGTAAAAAATTCTCACAAACAGCAACTATCTCAATAATTATTATTGATGTAAGAAAGAGAATGAAAAAAAGAAAAATGTAAGGAAAGAGTGAAAAAATAAAACCCTACATGGTGTGGCCAACATTACGCTGCTAACTTAAAGCACACTAATGCTCGAGGAAGACAATCTCTGAGTCTTCCAGGCTAAGTATTTACTGCACATCTAGAATCCAGAATGCTAGGGATCAGCAAAAACCGAAAAGCTGTTCAGCTTGCACAATCTATGAAAAGTTTCTTTCCTGTTTGCACATTATGAAAAACGTTTTTCTCCAATTCAGTTTTACTATGCCCATGGGAGCAGAAATAAGAAACAGTCAAGTGGCCCTGGATTTGAACTCCAGCAAAAACAAGTATGTCTTTGACTTCGTTAACAAGTTTCTTGCTTGTTTCCAGTTGTTGTTTTTAATGTACAATGTGATTTCTTTTTTCTTTTGTGTTTTTTTCCCCTATGGTTTAGCCCCTTGTGTCACTATATTAGTTTTTGGTACCCTGGTTATTGTAGATTAGTTTGTCTAAATTAGGGAAGGGAAGGGGAACAACAAAATGGTAAGACAAACGACAAAGAGCGTACCAAAGAAACAGTGATCTTCATAAGATAATATGTTTGAAATGATTTGTATAACTTGTAGAGGGGGCTAGAGGGAGGAAAAGTGGGAGAAAAATGAGGGAGGGTAACAAGTTCAACAAAGAATATACTCACTACCTTACTCATGGAACTGCAGCCCCTCTGTACATCACTTTGACAATAAACTTTTTAGGGTAATATCTACATTTTCTTTTTTTCTAATTTCATTGTAAAGATGTCATACAGAGGGATTACAGTTACATGAGTAAGGTAACGAGTACATTTCTTGTTGAGCTTTGTCACCCCCCCACCCTTTGTTGTTCTCCTACTATGCCTTCCCTCCCCACCTCCCTCACTTTTAAAAAAAGTTTCTTGCCAGACTTCGGTATCTTACGCCTGCAATCCTAGCTACTCAGGAAGCTGAGATCTGAGGATCGTGGTTCAAAGCCAGACTGAGCAAGAAAGTTTGTGAGACTCTTATCTTCCATTAACCACTAGAAAACTGGAAGTGGTACTGTGGCCAGCACTCGCCTTGAGCAAAAGAGCTCAGGAACAGTACCCAGGCCCTGTGTTCAAGCGCTACAACTGACAAAAATAAATAAATAACGAGAAAACATCAAACAGTTTGTTGTTGCTATAGATTGAACTGGGAATGCCCTTCAAAGGCCCACATGTCAAAGGCTTGGTTCCCCATCCATGACATTATTGGGAGTTGGTAGAAATGTTTAAGAAACGGGACCAGATGTGAGGTCTTGGGTCCCTGGGATTGTGTCTTTCAAGGTGATCATGGGAACTAATATTTTTTCTGGCTGCCAGGAGGTGAGTGTTTCCTTTATCATGCTTTTTCATGATGCACTGCTTCACCAAAAGTCCAAAATTCCAGAGAGAGAGAGTTCACCTTTTCCTCTTCTTGACAATCGCAGGTATTTTATTACATTAAGGGAAAACTGACTCATATACTTGTATTAAATGTATTCAATCATTTATTGTCATTGAGCAAGTGGATTCCACCTGTCATCCTTGTAAGTTGAATAGCAAGGTGAGGAAAGTATGCTAATGTAGCCAAGTTTCTCTTGTACTTGATCAATGAATGATTTAGGAGCATGAGCTGACAAAATAACTTCCCTTGAAAAGAAAGACAGCAGGGTTCTTTGATTCTTGTCATTTGGTCAAAGAGGAACCAGAAGAGATTTTGAGACAGGCTTGCCATAGTTTACACAGGTAGAAAGCCACTCTTCCATGTAAAAAGGTTAGCCGGGCAACATAAAGTCTCAGTGCTGTGTAGTTCATGGAAAGCTCCCCACCCAACAGGGCATGCTATTCACCCATATTTTTTTTTCTGCTCTGTAGAGTGAGTGCACCTTGCTAAGCATTATTTTCTTCTTTTAAAAAAAAATTAAAGCAATGGGAACTTACTATGTCTTTAAGTACTATCTACATTATAATGTAATATTCAATGAAATCATGTGATTTTTCTGAAACCTAGAAAGGTATATCAAAAACAAGATCGAAAGTCAGAAACAGAGCCAGGCACTGGTGGCTTATGCCTGTAACCCTAGCTACTTGGGAGGCCGAGACGCAAGGATCATGAGACTCTTATTTCTAATTAAACACCCAAAAGCGAGAAGTCAAGCTGTAGCTCAAGCAGTAGAATGCAAGCCTTGAGTACAAACTCAGAGTCAAGGCCCAAGTTCAAGCCCAAGTACTGCTGCGCACGTGCATGCGCTTGCACACACACACACACACACACACACACACACACACACACCAGAAATAGATGCTTAATCATATGGGAAAGAGTGGAATTTGTTGTGAATACCATAAAGAAAATGAGATCTGTGGGGGAGAATAGCCATTCACGCACTATTAATTGAATTAGTAACTAAGATGAGCTTATAGTAGTCAGGTAGCAATGTGTGCTTATTATATAGAGATCCTGTAAGACTCTAAGATAAAATGTAAAACTTAAAGTAAAATAACAAATTGTCACCTTCAGAAATAAAGATCTTCTCCTGGTTTAATGACATGTGGGACTTTCTCCGGAGATGCTGGGCGGCAGCACAGCAGCAGCTGTAGTCAGCCATACGATCACAAGTGCTGTCAACCAGGGCTTCAGTCTACAGTGCCGATTAATCAAAAGAGATATGAAGGCTACATTATAGAGTAGGCTTTGTGTTTTGCTTTGCTACTTGTTAATTTGAGTGTTCTAAGCATATTGAAAGTAGGCTAGGCTATGTGTATGATATAACCATTTTTTTTTCTTTTTGGATAGAGTCATGCTATGTAGCTGGGACTGGCCTTGCTTCCTGCCCCTACCCTCCCAAATGCTGAGATTATAAACATCCACCACCACACTCAGCTTTTAAATGCCCCTCTGACTTATTTGTCACTTACAATGGCTTTACTAAGATGTAACCCACTCACAAAATCAAAGAGCATTTGTAGTCTAGATTTATTAAGAGTCATTGGTAGAACACTTTCAGAAATCTTGAGAGAAGAAGCCATCTTCCCACAGCTAAACCTGGGATATATAGATATGTATATAATATATATATATAATAAATATTTAAGATAGCCATGTGAATGTTAAGTATAAGAACCATGTTACCACACACTGGATGGAACAAAGTTGCTTTCAAAGTGATTTGCAGTTCAAAAGGTACAAGTTTGCACCCCGCAACATCCCAAGTGCTGAATTATGACCACAATATGCTGCCTACCCTGGCCACTTCCAGTAGCATCCATGCTTATGATGGCTTCAGTGCCTTTAGTTTTAAATACAATGATTGTAGTGATACTCCAAGGAAAGAGAGCGAGGACCCCTATGAATGAATGGGTACCAGGACTTAGGTGTGTACATAAAACAAATGGGGTATGCTTTTGGGAAAAGAATGAAGGGTCACAGGACATTGTCTAGTGTGAGTGTCACCCTCATGCTAAGATGACAAGCAAAGACAGTATGAGGGAAGGAATAGACTCACCTTCAAAATTCCAAGGGATGTTAGGTCATCGGGGGAAATCCAGATTTCACCCGAGATGAAGCACAGGAGGATATTGAGAACAAGCTTCCAAGTTTCAGGAAGTTTCTTGCAAGAGGACAGGGGTTCCAAGTGCAAGAACAGAGGGATGTACACAAAGAGAGGCTGCTGTGAATGACACAAAGAGCTAAAGGCAAGGGTGGGCCACCAGGACATGGCCCTAGATACGCAGAGGATGAGAAATCGTGAGTTGAAGGGCAGAGAAGAAGGACCAGGGCAGATCCCACAGGACCTCATTGTCTGCCTCCGAATTTCAACTCAACTTTTAGAATGAAGTTGGGAAAGGGCCTCTGCACACTATTGCTTAATTATCTTGGGTCCGCCTAATTGCCTTAGGCTCATCAGGATTCTTGTGGTTGATTTTATGCACAAATCATGTTGGGGAAACCCTGTGGCTGAGTAATTCCAAAGCCTGCTTTGAACGCCTGCTTTGCAAGAGAATGAAGTCGTAGAGAGGATGGGTTTAGGAATATTTGTTAAGCAAGGTAAAGCAAAGACAAGAGAGGAGCAGACATCAGGTATTAGTTGAAGATATCTGGGCCAGACTGGATGCTCTGTGTGGGAGCATTTGGCACTGGAAGATATTTGGAGCTTAAGGTTTGACTCTGTGAAACAAGGCATGGATTTGGCTCCTTGGCAGAATAGAATTCACTCCTACATTGACACAGAAGTCTTCCAGAAATGATTGTACCTTTGGACTGCTGAAAGGGATGTGGGTGAATTAGTGAAGGAAGACAAAAGAGGAAAAAAGATGATGCTTTATAGGTGGACACACAAAAGTTTCATCTAGCCAGCTGCTCATGGCTCATGCTTATAGTTCTAGCTATTGAGGAGGTTGAGATTGGAGGATGATAGTATGAAGGCAGACTGGGCAGATAAGTCTATGAGACTGTTATATCCAATTAATCAGGAAAAAGCCAGAAGTGGAGCAGTGGCTGGTAGAGTACCAGCCTTGAGTGAAAAATCCAAGTGAGAGTAAAAGACTCTGAGTTCCAGCCTCAATACCAACACACACACACACACACACACACACACACACACACACACACACACACACACACTTCATTTAGCTACCAAAGAGTTCTATTTCCTTCCAACTCCCTAGTCAGATGCTTTGTTTCTAACCCAAAGCATTATTCAATATGGTGGTGTTGGGAAATAAAAGTGTTTTCATGCTTCTGGGTAGTTATGAGAAGGCAATGCATACTGCTTAGAGTAGTAGATATAACTGAAAAAAAAAACAGCCTAATACTTTATACTCATTTGCAGTTTTAGTAAGAAGGTGGCCCAAATTTTTGAGAAATGTTCCATGTAGACCATTAGAATGGAGAATGTCTTACACCATCTGACAAAGAAGATTTAGAGATTCTTTTTGGGTGGGTGGAGTTTGAACTCTAGGCCTTGTGTTTACTGGATATGCTTGCTCAGCTGGTCCTCTACCACATGCACCATACCTCCATCCCAGTTTTTGGTGGTTATTTTGGAAATAAAGTCTCTGAACCAGCCCAGGCTGGTTAAAAACTTCAGTCTTCCAGCTGTCTATTTCCTGAGTAGCTAGGATTACAAGTGTGAGCCACTGGCACTTGGCTAGATTCATTCTTAAAAGGGATCATGACCTCATTCCAGATTTCTAAGCAGTTACAGTTTGAGTTTCTAGATTTAACCTGCTAAATATACTAAACCCCTAGATTTAGGGGATACAGTTTGACCAGTTTTCAAAAATATCTTATTCTGAAACATATGCCATATCTACATACCAACTAAAGCTAGGAGAAGCAATATCTCTGATGAATTAGTACAAAAATTGATTTGAAAGAAGGTCCAAATGCACATTATTGATGGGCAACAAAATCACACCCATATCTGGTTGTTGCTTTTGCCTTCATCCAGGATCCTTTGCACTCCCAGAGCAACCTCATTTTTCATCCCCTTGACATTATCCAGCCCTGACTTCACATTTTCAGGAAGACTTCTATCTCCTTAATATACTTTTTTGGACTTCCATTGTCAGTTCTCACAGGAAAACCTGTCACCACCATAAATCAACCTGAATGTTATTGATACTTGGCCTGAAGTTATGCAAACACTATGAGATCTTGGAAGAGAGGTTAAATGGACTATTTTGGCCATCTTTCATGAGCACTACTGGCTCCTTGCATTACTCTATAGTGTTTTCCTTCTCAAAGCAGTATCTTAACTTCAGTATAATCATTCCTCTACCCATTTCCAGTCTCTTGGGGGAAAAGGAATGTGTTTATTAGAAATGGTCTCTCTGAACTTACTTGCACATTAAATAATAGCTCTGTTGCTTTAATTTCTGAAGAGAATGGAGATGATAGGGATGTTATAGGTCCAGCTTTCTTTTTTTTAATTTTAATTTCAATTTTTTGTGAACATACTGTACAGAGGAGTTACAATTACATGGGCAGGATAATGCGTACATTTCTTACCAAGCATTGCAGCCTCCTCCTTTGTTTACCCTTCACATCCCTTCCCAGCCTCCCCCCTCCCCCCCAATCCCAATCCTTCTCCTTCCTCCCCCTTCCTCCCCTCCCCCCCACACCGACGTTGTAAAGCTCGTTTTTGGACATGACAACTTGTACTTCTCATTGTTGCAACAGGTCCACCTGTATCCTTAAACAACTGGTTTTTCCCCATCTCCTCCACAAGTTATACTGACAACAAATACAGTGAAAGCAGGGGTTATACTGTGGAGGAGGGACATACAAAGCAACAAAGAGATAATCTTATAAGTGCATTAGAAACACATGCATGAAAGAAAAAAACATTAAAATACACATCTAACGGTTCATTTTCCTGACATCACATTATCTGAGGTCCAGCTTTCTTTAATGTTGGGCTTGAGCTTCTGAACGACTTTGACATTTCATTAAAATGCTTAATGTTATACCCATAAAGAAAGAAAATGTCATTTTACCAGTGCAACCCATGTAACTATTTTACCTGTAACACTCATAAAATTCTAATGAGTAAAGAATGAAGAGTGGCTCCTGATAAGCTCTAATAACAGTGCTAACATTCTCTTCTTTTCCTATGAATTGATTTTTGCCCAGCAAGATCATATGGCTGTACTGACAGACAAACCCCAGGCTCTAGCACTTGGAATAGTACAATTAGAACCATAGGCTCATGCTGACTTGGGTTTTAATCTAGAACAACTTGGACCTAAATCTATGGCTCCAATAATTGTGACCAGTATAAAGTTTCTTCGCCTCTCTAAGATTTCTGGTGTATAACTGATTACTGGAGATTGGACAATGTGAATTAAAATAATGGTCCTGAAGGCAATTAGGAAGATTTTGTGTTAGTCAGCCTCTGTCACTGAAGCAAAATGCCTGAGATGATCAACATTTAAAGTGAAAGGTTTATTTTGGCACACAATTTCAACCCAGGCTCAGTTGGCTATATGCTCTTGGGCTTGTGGTAAGGCCAGTATATCATTGGGGGAGTACATCATGGGGGAAGCTGTTCTTCTCATGGCAGTCAGAAAGCAGAAACAGAGAGAAGAAAAGGTCAGAGTTCCAGTACCTCTTCAATGACATAACCTCAAAGTCATAGTAGACCATAGTGGTCTACTCCCAGTAGACCCCCACCTTTTAAGGTATCTACAACCTCCTAATGGATGGCATTAGTATGGGCCTCTGAGAGACACTTCATCCAAATAAAACTATTTATACAGAGGGAAATATTGTTTGAACTTTCTGTTGACTTAAGTGAGCAGATAGGAAGGGAGAGAATTGAAGACTGTATTTTAGACAAAAGACAAAGCATAAGAGGGTCCTCAGAGTTATATTAAAGAGGAGGAGAACCAGAGAAGATGAGCCACAGAGTAGAAGAGTTTGCAGAAAGGAAACAAGAACTATCAACTGCCAACATGTTAAAATGCTGTGTGTGTGTGTGTGTGTGTGTGTGTGTGTGTGTCTGTGTCTGTGTCTGTGTGTCTGTGTGTGTTTAAATGCTTGGGTTTGAACTCAAGGTCTGAACACTGTCCTTTAGCTTTTTCTTTCAAGGTTGGTACTCTCCCATTGAGCAACAGCTCCATTTCTGGCCTTCTGGTGGTTAATTGGTGATAAGAGTCTCACAGACTTTCTTTGCCTGGGCTCGTTGTAATTGTGATCCTCAGATTTCAGCTTCCTGAGAAGCTAGAATGATAGGTGTGAGTCATTAGTGCTTGGCCAGTAAGTATCTTTTTGGCATCATTTATCTGGAATTCAATATCTTAGAGTTCAGATTCCTCAGTTGGGCATTTTCCTTATGAATCATGTTCTCAACTCCACTGCTTCTCTTACTAATTATTTTATGACAAAAGTCCAATACATAGAAAACAAGGAGCAAATAAAGGCCTATCCACATAGCCTGATTATAACTGCAGAGGACTTGCAGGGTCAGAAGTAACTGTGGGATAAAGTGAGCAGTAGATTCCAAGGAGGAGGCCTAGTTTCCTAAGTGCCCATAGCAATGGGCAATTTTGATGTGAGGTCTGAGTAGGATGTAGACAGCTTTGTACTAGACCTATCAGCTGTTAAGCAAGGTACCCATAATGTCATAATGCCTGAAAATGTTGAGTGAGTTTAAAATGAGAACCTGTTGTTAGGGGCAGAACTGTGTTCACCCCAAATACATATATTGAAACACTGTCAGTCATTTAGAAGGTGAAGGTATTTGAGACAGGATCTTTAGAGAGGTGATTTAAGTTAAAATAGCATTACTAAGATGCTATTTTAATGTTTTCATAAAAAGAGGAAATTAGGAAACTAACACACACCAGACATGAACATGCAGAAAGAGATAACCATAGAACTCAGAGGGGGATGGGAGCCATCTACAAGCCAAGAAAAGAGGTTTCCTAAAAATAAATAACCCTGCTACTACCTTGATCTTGGACATATAACCTCCAGAACTCTGGGAAAACATACTTCTGTCATGTAATAAATCACTCAGTGCACATTTCTGTCATGTAAATCACTCAATCTATAGTATCTTGGTATCTTGACCTTGTTCCACTGACCCTTCCGATGTCCATGAGAACTTAGTTATAATTGTTACTTCTTCTCAGGGTAACAGCGCATAATTTTTTAAAGTTCTAAATGACTTAAGCTAGAGGGAGAGGAGAAATAAAATTTGGACAGAGTATAAGTGGATGGGGAACAGAAACCAAAATCTATACATGAAAAATATAATTGAGATGGTGCAAGGCTACCATGAAACAAGATTGAAGGAACCCTCCCATTCTTTCCAGTGACTCAGAGAGTGCTCACGACCTGACCACATCTTTCCCTAGAGAACCCATTAGTATGTGAAGAAGAGGCTGAAACCTGGATCACCATATTGTTTCATTGCTTCAGATACAGGGCCAGAGAGTGAGGCAGATGTGATGAGATAGAGAAAATAGAATCTGGGTGTTGGCCAGAGAAAAAGGAGTTTATTGAAAGAGCTTGGGGAAGGGACAATTAATCTTGTGCCTCCCTCTGGCATTTTCACATATGTAAAAAATAAGTTGGGACAAACATTAAGGAGGAAAAGAGACCTAATTATTATTGAGTCATACTCGTTGGAATTTGTGTCATAGACAGTTTTCAAAAGGGAAAAGAAATAGAGAAGTTAGCCCTCAGATCTCTCTAATTTAAATGCCAGCTGTGGCAAAAGGAATTTGAGAGCACAGGGAAAGGATAGGTGTGAAGAGAGTTTAGAGGGGAAAAATACGAGAGCAGTGCTTAGTAAAATCCTGATTGCTTTCGTGAGCTAATGGATATCCAGGAAGCAAACTCATAGCCCATCCTTCCCAAATCTCTGAGTCTAGTGTTCAACATATTGGCAGGTTTAGTGAGAAGACGCTACAGGTTTGTAAGCACCACCACCAGGATACATGGATTTAATTGGGCATCCAAGGAAGATACTTAAGTAGTCAGAGAAGGCATACTTCAAAAAATACTGATTACAAGGGCTGGGAAGGTGGCTCAGTGGTAGAGCACTTGCCTTGCATGCCAGAGGCCCTGGGTTCAATTCCTCAGCACCACATAAGCAAAAAGAAAAAAGCTGGAAGTGGTGCTGTGGCTCAAGTGGTAGAACACTAGCCTTGAGCTGAAGAGCTGAGGGACAGTGCCCAGGCCCAGAGTTGGGGCTAGACAGTTCAATCAATGGATGGAAGTGTTTTCTACATCTGTGTACGTGTTTTCCATAGGAGAGTGTATTCATTCATGAGATTTCAGGTAGGGACATACAGCAATATTTGTGGCAGACATTTTCAGTGGTAGATGGGTATTAGAGTGTCTTTATAGAATTTAAAAGTGTCTCTGCTTTAATAGTGCAAACCATTATATATGAATCATAAGTCACTTGAATGATTTCAATGAAGATAATTTAAGACAACATCAAATTCAGTGGTAACTTTTTTTCTATAAAGGTAGGTGTTTAAACATCTGTGAGAGGTGCTGTCAATAAGTGGTACTGTTTCTTAAATGACTGTTTATTAGCAAATTGCCTGATTCTAACAATATAAATTTCAGGGGTCTGAATTAACATGCTAACTCATCAATCTCAAACAGCAGTCTCGGTGGCCTTCTGTGGTTCAAGTAATGTGCTTGCGCTACTCTGAGTTTCTGTTACAAGTGCCATGCCGATCAGGTAATGGGGAAATCAGAAATATGAAGAAAGTCTCTGGGCATGAAAAAAATGGAATTGTAAAAAGCAAATCATCAACTATAATGGGAAGTATGAAGTAGTAAATCAATAAAAGAGTTCATCCGTGGTTGGGGGAGGGGGAGGGTGGAGGTTCTTCTCCAGTTCATCTGGAAGATATTTCATCTGTTATGTTAGCATGGTCTGCACACACCACACACACACACACATACACACACACACACACACACACATCCCTGCTTTTTAGAGCAATTATTTGGCATATTTTCTGAGACTAAATTATTTATCATTTGCCCAATGAGTTACGAGTTAGTTATATTCTTGAAGATTTATTGGTCCAGCAAAGTTAGTTTGAGATGCAACTAATTCTAAAGAAATTCATTTAAATAGAGATAATTACTAACATTTGGAGGGTCATGAGGCAATTAGCACCTCAAGACCATTTCAATGAAATGCTCTGACTCCTCAGCAGCAAGCGTGGTAGAGTTAGAATGTAGGTTGGACATTAGTATGAACACATCAGGGATATTTTATTATCATGGAAGTCCTCACCAAACAAAGATAGAGTCATGGTGGAAAAATATGATAATTTATTCTGAAAATACTTGTTTTTATCATACCCCAAATTCTCATTTGTGTTTTTCCTCCAACTAAAATAGAAAATGTGAGAATAGGGACTCCATGTTGACAAATATATTACCAGCTTCAGGACACTGATCCCTAGTAGGTTCTCCATAAATACTGTCAAAGTAATCTGAAATTAACTACATACCTACTCTGGGCTTCTAAGTCTTGTCTTGCAGGGTTTCCATCAGATATCCATTGACTAAAAAGAGGCTAGGCAGATCTAGAAATGGGTAGAAATGCATTTTTTAATCTGTGGAAATTGAACTAAGAGACTATTTCAGGATAAATCATTAGAATCCAGGCCTTCTAATTTAATTCTTTTTAAAATTTACCTTGGATTTAAGGAGTGATTCTGGTTCTTTTGCAGGAGAATTAGCTGCTGTTGGAACACTTGTTGAAATTGTCTTTTTGCTAAGTCTCTTTCTTCTCTTCTCTCTCTCTCACTCTCTCTCTTTCTCTGTCTCTCTCAGTCTCTCTCTTTCTCCATCTCTCTCTCCTTCGCTCTCAAGATCCATGATGGGAACTAGTGGACTTCCTTCCAGATCTCATTGTTGAGGGTTGTATCAAGACATCATCATCATGCAGCTTCAAAGACTTTTATCCCAAGAGCATCTCCACTGGTACCCAGGGGTTTCCCCACAGGACTTTTAGTCAAACGTCACATGACTCATGGCTGCTAGAAGTTCTGCCCCAGCCCCGTGTGCATGCTTCCTCCTGTCACTAGGAAGACAGAAAGTACTGCCTTGATGAATCATTTTTGGCTCAAATTCCGCTCTTCCCACTCAGGAGGCTGGAGAGGGATGGGATACAGACTTGGCACAAGTCCTTGAAGGGAGAGACTTGGTCTGGTTGCATAAATTTCTTTTGTTATAAAATCCTGATTAAAATAGATATCTTTGCTTGACATATCAGATCTCTAATGTAACTAAAATTTACTTTTCCTCTAACCTTGAACTTGACCATTTAGATTACTTTGAATGTAACAATTTTTATATATTTATATAATGCTTATAGCATAAACTTGCTATTAGTGTAATATTTATATTTACATATGCATTGTGTAAATGTTAAATTTGTCACTCCCTTTGTAGTAAGATGTAGGACAAACATTTTCAGCTAAAATAAATGGGTGCTATTTTTGGAACAGTTACTGGGGCTATTTAATGGATAGAGGGCTTGGATCTAAATTTCCCCTCTTAATTATTTGGTCAGATTTTAAAGTGAGGACTTTAAGAGGCAATGTGTGAGAAGAGGCCTTTGGGACTGTTGATACAAACCTTGGATAGGGTGTTATATGTATAGTGTGAATGTGGTTTGATTTAAATGTTTTACTGAGTACTTCCGAAAAAGTAAGTCACCATGCAGAAGCTGGGAAAACAAAAATAAATGCATTCCTTTGCACCAAGGAATTTACAGTCTGGAAGGTGAGGCAGGTGAATAACTGCTGGTCATAATCAGGTGTAATTAGTGTTGTGCAAGGAGTCTGCAGCCAGTTATTGTGAGGGAGGAACTTAGGAGGGGCACCTAGCCTTTGTTTTAGTCAGAAGATAACATGGCTTATAATAGGACAGGACAGACTTGGCATATATGTGGATTGAGGGGCTTTAGGGAGACATTCTCAGAGAAGTGACATCTCCCCTTTAGGTCTTCAAAGATCAGTACAGGGCCAGCAGGACTGCAGGCAGAGGGGAAAACAGGCAGGAGCTCCCAGAGGCTCGAGAAAGTGGGACAACTTCAAGGTCACTGCTTATACACATAAAACTAAGAAGCAAGGGCATTTTAAAGATTCATCTGAATGATGCTGAGAAATAGGTGAAGGATTGAAATAAAAGAGAAAGAGACTTGCATTTTATAAGTACAAATCCATCAGTTTATGGTAAATGATTATTTTTGTTTGCTTGCTTTTTTGTTTTTTTCATAATAAAATGAAGGGTTGGGTTTTGTAATAGATGGAGATTTCTGGGGTCATTTGAGTATACTGTTGTTGGTCTGATTAATTCTCTTTCTACCCAAACTTCTATTGGAATCTCTAGTAAGGTATAAGGTTAGTTGACTTAAGTTCATTGGCTTGCAATGCAGTGTGCATGGGGTTATAGGAATATGAGGCAGGGGCCAGGGAAGCAGCCGCGAGGCTGTCTGGTAGGTCAAGGAAAGGAATTGCTACGACTAGGAAGGAACCAATGAACAGACAAAGGCATTAAGGGTTGCCTTGTGGATTTCTGGCTTGGATAGCTAACTCAATAGTGGTAAAACAATAACTCACAGGTACTAAGCATCCTCTGTGGGTTCATACTGCTCTATAAGCTTTACAAATAGCAACTCGTTCAGCTCCTACAGCCATGAAATGACGTCAGAACTTCGCTTTCCACACTTTCCAGACAAGGAAATAGAAACCCAAGGATAAGTACCTTCTCCAAGTTTACACAACTAGTAACAAACAGATGTGGAGGCCATCTACTTATGAAAGTCTTGAAGACCTCACCCCTCACAAACAAATTAGGATAGAATTACCCAGGGGTATCGGCTTGGTAAAGAAAGAAGGCAGAACTTCTGTAGGAATTTCCCATCTTTCAAGAGTGAACCTGTGGAGCAGATGGAGCTGGATTAACCTGCTAGGTTCAAGGCCTCAGGAGACAATGTCAGGACACAGGCCAAAACCTCCAGAAGGGGACAGCACCTATCCTTTCCAGGAAATAGAACCTGAGGAAGGCAGAGCTGGGGTATGCTGGAGTCCTGGATACTGACCCCTGTCCATGATTCCATGGCCCCTTTGTGAATAAGGCAGTAGTTGCAGGTCAAGACTATGAGTTTGATTTTTGTTGTTGGACTATTGGTCATATGGAATGAAGAGGAATGAGGGAGTAAGACTTGGTTATGAATCAAAAAGTCAGGTTATATGCTTATCTTAATGCTGGTTGTAAGTCTGTGAAATCTTTTCCTGAAACATTTAATGAGTTAGAAATTCCCTTTGTTGGAATGATTCCTCTCCTTTCTCTCTACTAAGAACTAGCCAGCAAGTCTGAAGAGGAAGAAATGGAAACCTCAATGAAGTCTGAAACTATTGCAATGAGCCTGGGCCACCTAAAGCTCAGGATGTTTGTAGACAACTCTTCTTACTTACAGGATTAATTAGCAGGATATCTATCTGAATATTTTCCCAGGTTAAAATCCAGAGGCCTTCTCAGGCTTTCCTCAGGCTTTCCGCAGGCTGGTCCATAGTAAGGGGCTTTCTGTCCATGCACTGAACTATTGTCAGTCATAGTTCATGTCATGGAAGACATTATAATCCTGTAGTCTCATCCCAATGACTTTGCTAGGGGGCGTTGGTAGTATAGTGGTGAGCAGAGCTGCCTTCCAATGACTTTGCTAGGGGGCGTTGGTAGTATAGGGGTGAGCAGAGCTGCCTTCCAATGACTTTGCTAGGGTAGCTGTTGGTACTCCCCAGAGTCTTTAGGCTCTGGTATCTGACCACTTTCCCTTCTTAAATTAGTCTCACTGGAAATGCCATTTCCTCCTTTTTAAAAAGTATTGTTTTCAGTAAATCAGAGTGTCAATTTAATGGGGCCATTTGTGTGCATAATGCATCTTGATCATATCCCATACGTTTTCTTTTCCTTCAAAACAGATGGAACCGAAAGAGTGTCTCCATTTAAAATCTTCCTGCCAAAGCCAACTTTATAAAATTTATCACCTGGCTTAGGCTTTGAAAGTACAACCACCTTTCCTCCTGAATCTTTATCTTTTTATTTTCTCCCTTTCTCTGGCAGTGTATGTGGTTGAACTCCCAATATGGTTATCATAAAACCATCATCGTTATAAAACCTGCTTATATAGCCCTTAGCATAACCTGTCAGTTTTTATTTGCCTGTTTTCATGTTTGGCTGGGTCTCCCATTACCTTAAAGATCTAAGGAGAAAAGAATCAAGTCTTGTTTTTATTCACCATGGAAAATCCTACTTGAATGTCAAGTTCAGGGTTTCTTGTCTTTCTTTTTTCTTTTTTTCTTTTGTTTTTTTTTTTTTTTCAGTCAGGAGGCTTCAACCCTGGGCCTGGGTGCTGTCCCTGAGCTCTTCAGCTCAAGGCAAGCTCTCTACCACTTGAGCCATAGCACCACTTCCGGCTTTCTGGTGATTGATTGGAGGTAAGAGTCTCATGGACTTTCCTGCCTGGGCTGGCTTTGAACCGCAGTCTTCAGATCTCAGCCTCCTGAGTAGCTAGGATTACAGGTATGAGCCACCAGCCCAGGTAAATGTTTCTTTTCTACAATGGTGCTGGTACCAGAAGCAGAGAGGTGAGCTTTGACCACCACATGAGGACCCTGCGGAAAGGAGATGGAAATGTGAGAAATCCATCCCCTCCTGAAGCTATCTAGAGAATGGAATCTTAAGTGGATAGTTTGAGGAATGGAATCTAGGGCTGTAAAGGGGAGAAGAGCTGGGAACTAGAAGGTATAGTGCTGAAATGGAGGGAGGTGGAGCCTATAAACCATGGCAGGAGCTAAAGGAAGTTCTGACACAAATGGGAACCTGAATGGAAGGGATCAAGTTACAGAGAGATTAATGTAAGGGTTGGCTTAGGGTACATTTGCTATATCTGGGTATCTAGGGACAGATGGTCTTTCTCTGTAAGAACCCCATATTCTATGCGCATTTATATCTTCAACAAGATATCATTAAGAATATTTGAACTGGTCAGAACAAAAACTCTTGTAAGTCTGGATGTGGTAGGTCACATCTGAACTCTCAGGTACTCAGGAGGTAGAGGCTGGAAGATCACAACTATGAGGCCAGCCAGTACAGAGAGACGATCTCAAAAACAAAAGGGCTGAAGGTATGGCTCAAGTGACAGAGCACTTTCCTAGCAAGTGTAAGGCTCTGGGTTAAGTCCCTGATTCCAAAAATATGGTGAAAACTATCTAGTGAAATGAAAATGTTCATGACTTTGAATGAAACACTGGCTTATTATTCCTTTCAAGAAGGAAATTATAGAAGGAAGACAGACAGGAGGAAGAAAATGGGAGATAAGGATGGAAGGGGTGACGTAAGCCAAGATGCATTGTACTTATAACCTGACTTATGATATTGTAACCTCTTCATACAGCTACTAAATAGTAATAAAATTTAAAAAAATTAAATAGAAAGAAGACAGACATGTACCACAGATTCTTAGGAAAGAAATTTAAAAAAATGTATACCTACCGATACTGTAAAAATCAGTGTTCAAAATGGGAAATAAAATTGTGACACTAGGTATGACAATAAGCAATCCAATTAAAAACAGTTTTAAACTGTAATACTAGCTAATCAGGAGGCTGAGATCTGAAGAATTGAAGTTTAGAGTCAGAAATAGTGGAAAAGTCCACAAGATTCCATCTCCAGAGCAGAGTGCTGGGCGAGAGGCATGCTTTGAGTGGTAGTAGTCCTAGATAAGAACAAGAAAGTCCAATGTGTTAAATTCCTAGTATCAGCAGACAAAAAAGTTAATGAAGGGAAAAAAGCCACAATCTGTGTAACTGCATAGGGAAATGTCTTTTTAGAACTTATGTAGAAAATCTACATAAATCATGTAAGGAGTGAAATGTAACTAAGGACAGATGTGAAGATGGCTTTAATCTATCTCTGAATAAATACTTGTACAACAAGAGAGGAGAAAAGGAAAGCTAGTTTCTAGTATAGGCTGAGGCTTTCAAGAATATATAAATAGAATAAGGACAAGTAGGTTTATTTTATTTTTTTAAATCCATATTCCTAGTGAAAATAAGCAGGACTAGCCTTGTTGTTTACAGGATTGATATAACTTTCAATCCTGTAAAATTTTAAGGCCAGGAGGGAAAATTCCTTC
The DNA here is from genome assembly GCF_000151885.1 of Dipodomys ordii. Classification (NCBI taxonomy): domain Eukaryota; kingdom Metazoa; phylum Chordata; class Mammalia; order Rodentia; family Heteromyidae; genus Dipodomys; species Dipodomys ordii. The sequence goes on from NW_012267512.1 coordinate 969,649, forward strand.
TTTTTCATTGTATAATAACTTGGCTTTATTGACAGAATAACCTTTGGTTAATAACAAGATTATGTCACACGACGAACATTTATAAACACTGCTTTATTTAACTATTTTCTTCTAATTTTTTTTGTTGTAATTGCTGTTGTTGGTCCTGGGGCTTGAACTCTGGACCTGGACATTGACCCTGAGCTTTCTTTCTCAAGGCTAGTGCGCGACCACTTTGAGCCACAGCTTCACTTTCAGTTTTCTGGTGGATAATTGGAGATAAAGAGTCTCACGGACTTTCCTGCCCAGGCTGGCTTTGATCACCCAGGTGATCCTCAGATCTCAGCCTCTTGTGTAGCTAGGATTACAGGCGTGAGTCACCGGCATCCAGCAGTGTTTTAATAAATTGGAAAAACCTATATTCTTTCTTCTCTACCTTCTTTGTTAAGGTATGTTAATGTTTTGTATATTATGATCTAATTGAAATTTCTAATAGCAAATTCAGTTCTTTATGAAAAATTATACGTGATTGAAGTAGAGGACTTGCTTCTCATATAGCTATTTTTCCTTTTAAGGTAAATTACAAAATACAGACACAAGCAGTGTAATGGTGTCTCAGTTAATGACAGACCCTACAAAATCATGGTGTAGGGCATATAGCCAGATGGGAGATATACTAGCCTATCTACCTCTATGACAGAATCACAGAATGACGTATTTCTTGGAATCTCCTGTGAAGGTACGTGTGAATATACATATTCTTCTCGGCTCATTTCACAGTTCAACTTCTACATTTTCATGGAGAAGTAGGTAGATCTATGTACTCAATCCCATAGCCATATCTCCTTTCTGATGACCTCACCTTTTTCTTCCTTTTTCAAACACCTCTGTGGATTGCCTTTTGTGTTTGTGTTTTGGACTTTTAAAAGTAACAAGCTATGCTATTGATTAGGATTCTGATACTAAGTGGTTTTTCTAGTCAATCTCCAATAATACAACTGATGTAAAACTATTCTTACAACGCTCTCCTTTATACTTATATATTCTGCATTGAATGAAATCTTTCTTGTACCTTATTTGCTGGATCCCTGAGTTCAACAAACTTCACTAGTTAACTTTTCCAATTGATATGGTAGTCTCCATCCTTTGATATATAATCTGAACTGAACACTTTCATTTAAGCATCTTCAGTTGCTTTTATAATAGGAACAAGGAGAGACAGAGAAGAAGGAGAAGAGATAGGAGAAGGAAAAGGTAAGATAGGAATATTGGCTTCCTTGTCTGTGTGAGTAAAAGGTTGCTTTTTTAAAAAACAAATCTGCTTATGAGTAGACATTACTTCCTGTTAAGTTGGATAATCTACATTTGGACAATATCATTATTAGAGTTTTGCTCTCCTCAGAATTGAGTGTTTTCATAGTTTGGCATCCTAGTAAAATTATAAATTGCTCACTTCCTCTAGTTAAATTCTATTTATTTTATATGTTATTTTTCCTCTGGTTTCTAAGGTGTTGAGTAGTGTCTACTCCAAAGATGACTTCACTTTACAGATCCTATGCTGGCTAGAAGGAATCAATGACCCTGGAAAATCCCTAAGACTTTATTACATATTGGTTATTACTTATAATTTTGTATTTAGGGCTTTATGCAAATACCATACAATCTTTAATTTGAAGAAAGAATAGGACACTATCCATTTGACTATATATTTGATTAAAATGACAAAAATAAGTATAATTGGGAAGTACAAGGTATTTATTTCTGGTCAACTGTTGAGAATAAGAAAAACTCCACATCTAGCTTAATAATGTATAGAAGAAAACGCTTACCTATCAAAGTGAGAAGCTATGGTTTGGGTGGGAGTCTGTGTGCATTGGGGAAATCTGTGTGTTGTCATCATGAGGAGGAGAGAATGGGAGAGGGTTAGGGGAAATGAAGCTGCTGGTACAGGGACCTGGTCATTAGTCCAAAAAAGATAGTTTCTCCAAGATAATGTACAAAAATAGAATGGATGTTGGGGGAGAAAGAACAGCCAGAAAGAAACAAGGCTATAAAGATGTTTTATCTAGAAATGTTAGTCCTCCCTGACTAATCTTGAAACAAGTTTGAAAGAAAACAATCTAAATAAGCAACATTTCAGCGCAAGGGGTCCTCCCAACTTTGTAGCAAAGGACTGTGCTTTAGGCGAACAGTTCACACTCAAAGCTCTCTAAAACTGTTTTCCTTGCTTCTCTCACATTCCAGGAAGGGGTCCAGGGCTCCTTTCTCTTTTCTTTCCTCTCCTCTTGCTCTTCTTCCTTCTTGCTCTCCTCCACCACTTCCCCTGTCTTTTTAAAGTAACTACAATGGCCCAATGTTTAGCTACATATTCTTTATTTTCTTCATTTCATACCATTTTTTCTTTCCCCTACATTTCTTTAAAATAAATGGGCATACGAAGGTCCTAACAAAAACAGTATCATTACCTTTCATTCTTTGCTCTTGGGGGGTCTTATGTAGGAAAGCTATGCATTCAATGGTCTTTTAGTTGCTGTCAGTAAAAAAAACAAAAACAAAACTCCATTGAAAGAAACAGCAATAATCAATAAATATTTAATAACATTAACACAAAGCATGCAGTTTTTAAGATTTACCAAAAAAAAAAAAACAATTAAAGGCGCCAGTTTCAAGAAAAAAAATATTTTTTTTCCTTTTTATCTTCCTTAGGGTTTTTTTTTAAATTGTAAAGGTGATGTACAGAGGGGTTACTGTTACATTAGTCAGGTAATGTGAGTACATTTCCTTTTGAACAATGCCACCCACTCCCTCATTCTCTCCCAGGTTTCCCCCTCTTGACTCCCCTTCCCCCTCCTCCCTTGCCTAGTTGTCTGGTTCACTTCCAACCTAGTGTCTAGAGGGATTCACTGAATTGGTTCACCCTTTATCCGGCCATTTCTGTGCTTTCCCTTCCGCTCATCAAATCAGATACATGTAGATATAAGACAAAGGGTACAGAAATTTTAAAAAATAACAGCAAAAGGGAATAAACTGAAGGAAGAAGGAAAGAAAACAAAAGAGCGTCCAACAGTACAGTGTAACACCTCTTGTTTCCATTTCTTGGAGTTCATTTCGCTAAGCATCATTTTATATGATCATAACCACCCACAAAGGGTTTTTTTTCCCCATATAAAGATTAAATTAAAAAAGTAGAAATGTCAAATCAAACAAAACTCATAGTGATAAATATATTTTGGGACTTGTGGCATTACATTTGCATTTTTAAATGAATCCAAATGTCCTTGTAGGAAAGTAATTCACTTTTCCCCCATTTTTTTTCTATAATGGCAATCAGTAAGAAATATTTGTTCTTCTCCACATTTGGAAAACTGTGATCATTTGAAGGGAAAGTTACCAATTTACAAGTTAGGTTTGAATTACATGTAGGTAAAGGTAGGTAGAAATAAAGAAAATAATTCATTTTTAGCAAATCTTTTCTTATGAAAGGAAGAGATAAATAAAAAAATAATGAGAGCCAGAGAACTTACCTAAAACTCTATAGCAATTATTCTATTTCCCTGACAATAAGTGAGTCCGAACAGATTTGAAAAATACTCCAATAATTCAAACTGTTTGGTATTTTTAATATAAACATAATCCAGACTTAACAGTGACATCTTCCACACAATGAACTGTCAAAATCAGTTGAGTTTAAGCACTGAGAAGCAATTCCTCATAAAACTGTGGTTTTTCTATACCGTCTTCTTTTTGCTTTAGTGCCCCGATGGTTATCCTGAGGCCTAGAGCATCACAGGGCCAACATTGTCCTCTATAGATAATCTACATCCTGCCATCATGTTGCAGGAGTATAGGATTTAGTGATTCACCTCAAAATATTTCCCTCATCACCAAATATCTGTTCTCAATGAAGCTGCAACCCCAAGAATCAAATGTTCTCATTAAAATTCTCTGTCCATTGGCCAGCACCTAAATCCTCTTACTTCTAAAGATCTATTCCCCTCCCTCCCCTTTGCCATGTTTCTTTACCCGTGGTAGATTTTAGTAATCTACTGTCTGTCTGTGACTATAAAAAAATGACTAATTTTATCTTTACATTGGAACAGGTAAAATCCCTGCAACTTCTTTGGGCATCAAGTAGTCACTCACTAAACATATATTCCCACTAAGTTTGGGAAAGTGAATTAAAGCAGCTTTCTAATTTCAAAGTTTTAATATGAAGTGAATTAATATGAAAGTGAATTCATTTCTTGTTACTATCATAGAGTGACACTTGACATTTTAGTTGGATAACGAAGACTTTTCGCTGCACAAAATTTGAGAAAGATGAAAGACCTCTTGCTTTTTTTTGCCACTGCAAATAAACTTGCAAATCAACTTAAAAAATGTACAGTCATTAATAAAATGGCCTCATTAGTGAAGGATTCTGACGGGAGTGGAGTTAGCCAGAGACATGCTCCTAAATGCCACCCAGTGTGGGAAGCAAGCTTGGAAGGTGCTGTCTTATGTGCATGCCACCTGACCTTCAGCATCAATTTCTCTTGCCATCTCGACTTGTTTCATTTTCTATTGCTTATAACACAAAACCTGAGAGTGGGATGATGTAGAAAGAATAATGGCTTATTTGGGCTCAAGGTCCTGAAGAGGTGAAGTTCAAGCGCACGGTGCCAGCATACACTGGGCTGGGTTTCCGAGAAAAGCTATATGTGCCTTCAACTCAGCAGAAAGTAGAAGAGCAAGTGGACAAAAAATGAGAGATAAAACTCCAATGAGTCTTACTTTACAGCAACTTGCTGACACTCCTGGGAGAAAGGCATTCATCGTGAGAGCACGTACACACAGTGTGCTTCTGTGTGTGTGTGTGTGTGTGTGTGTGTGTGTGTTACAAGGACCCTGCTAGTCAGGCACTCTTAACACTTGAGTTATGACTCTCCAGTGTTCTATATTTTAATTATTTTTTAAACACTCCTGCTTTTCACTTAAGTAGCGGTGTTACATGCATGCAGCACCATATCCAATCTGCAAAAAACAATCATTCCTCTTTATGACCTACTCATATATAAAAGCCCCACCTCCCAATACCACTACAATGGGAGTTAATTTCCCTTAGAAGTTCAGAATGGGCAAGCCATGTTCCAACCACAGCATACCACATGAGGTGATTGTGTATGTATGAACATTTGCATTTCTGATAGCTTATTGAACATATGATAATTAAAGGTTTAGCATGTATTCAACCATGATTTCATTTATATGTTATTGCTTTGGGTTGTAGTGATACAAATCTTTCTCTAAATTATTCAAGTGAAAAAACCCCACAAGACTATAGAAAAAACACTATCAAAATTACACAAGAGCCATGTAATATGGCAAACATTGTGAAAGAGGTTTATGAATGAGCTTTTGAGAAATGCTACATTACAGAACTGGACCTAGTCTTTGTTGTTATTGTTGTTGCTATTTATTTTTGGTGCCTAGGAGCTTTTTTGCTTACGGCTACTGCTCTACCACTGGAACCTGAGCTCCATTTCTATTTTGTTTTTTAGTAGTTCATTAGAGATCAGAGTCTCACAGACTTTTCCTGACTGGGATGGCTTTGAACTGAGATCCTCAGATCTTAGCCTCTTGAGTAGCTAGGATTACAGGCATGAACCACTAGTGCTCAGATTGGCCCTAGTCTTTTAAGCTACATGTATACCCCACATCAATAAGTTTTTAAAATACGTGGCATTATCTATCCTGACCATAGCCACATCTACCATTATGATTTAGGCTATCCAAAGATAACTGTGCTGCTCATATCTTCTAGGTGTGTGCCATGTGTGATGGGCCTGGTAATGAGAACTTCACAAGAGTGCTAGACAAAGTAAGAATGTAAAACAGTCACCCACACAGCCCAGCCAGGCCTGGTTGGGGGTGGGTGGTCAGCTTCAGCTTGACTACAATAAGCTGGTTAGCTTTGCTTTTTTTCTTTGTTTCCATTGTCAGCAACCTCATAGCTGTTTTCTTCCTTGAGCAAAAAAAAAAAAAAAAAGCAACATCTCACAACAAATTTATTGGCTTGGCAAAGCTGCAAGATTTATTACGCAAAAGTTAAGAGAAGAGGGCTAAAAACAGTACATTTTGCTACTGTGTAATATCTGTATTTGGAGCTCAGGGTGTTTTATTTATAGATAGCTATTGATACATAGCCAGAGATACAGAAAGAAATACATTTAAGAAATAACGTTAGCAAGGTTTCCAGCATCTAAGTATAATTCTAAAAGCAAGAGTAAGAGCAAGAAAAGAAACAGCAAACTGTTCTTTTTTTGGGGGGGGGGGTGTGGAGAAACCTTCTTTATCTCTTCTCTTCCTATTGTCCCTTCCTTCTGAGGATGATTGGCCCCCTGAAGAGCCTTTTTCTTCTTTGGGAGGAAGGATGGGGGAACAGGAAGGCACCTTCATAGAAGCTCTTCATATTTCTTTTTCTTTCTTTTTTTTTTTTTTCAGTAGTAGGGCTTGAACTCAGGGTCGGGGTGGTGTCCCTGAACTCTTTTGCTCAAGGCTAGTGCTTTGAACCACATCTCCTCTTCTAGTTTTTGAGTAGTTAATTGAAGATAAGAGTCTCACTGTGACTTTTCAGCCCAGGCTGGCTTCCAACAGTGATCCTCAGATCTCAGCCTCCTAAGTAGCTAGGATTACAGGTGTGAGCTCCCAGTGCCTGACTTCCATATTTATTTCTTTATCCAGCTTTTGGACCTTCTCTTCTGCTACTTCCCTGTCTAATAAAGCCTTAATTAAGGTGCCAGGGGGAGTTTGTAAAACTGGTTTGTTGGGGTTCTTTTCCCCTCCCCTTGGTTCTTGGGAAGATTTCATTGTAGGACGCTGCTGAACACCACAGCTGCCTTCTCTGGGTATCTAGAAGGAAAGAGGGCTGACAGAAGTGGTATTGAGGAGAGCCAGAGTGAGGATTCTACCAAGTCACTAAAAGAGGAGACCAGGAATCACACACACACACACACACACACACACACACACACACACACACACACCTTGAAAAAAATCAGGATGCAAAAAACCAGGGCACATTTATTTTAACTTGGAGAGATAAATCGTTCCCAAATCTGAAATCCCGGGTTTGTATTTGAGATTTCCTTTCACTGAGTTGGGGGAGCGGGGAGGAAAGGGGGAACAGGGGAGGGCAGATCACTGCCCAGGTTTGAATTTCTCTTCCTGAATCCATTCCCAGGATGACATCTTGGAGGAAAGAGGAGGTGGGAAGGTGTGTGGGCCGTTTCCTTGTGCTTCACCTCTTCACCTGATGGCTGGTGCTTAGGTCACCTGTGGGTTAAGATGGGGGGCGGGGAGGGCAGGCAGCGGCCCCATCCCAACTGGAAGATGGCCCAAGCTTGGACACAGAAAGATACTTGAGTGGGGAGGAGGTCGTTTCCAGGGAGGGGCTGGGGACACACGGGCCCTGACAGTGTTTAGTCAAACCTGGCAGAAGGTTTTTAAGGAAACAAGGTGTGGAGAGGGATAGGGAGGTACCCCTCAATACACATTTTCTAGTCACCTTTCTCCCTGGGAGTGGGAGGGGGGGGGGGCGCAGAAGTTGACAAGCTTGGAGCTTGTGAATGTGACATCAGCTCTTTTCAAGGCCTCTGCCAGAGCTGGGGCGGGCAAAGCTAGCTTCCTGCTTGGGCCCAGTTCTGGGGGGAGCTGTGGCCACCCTGGGCCCCAGGGTTGGGCTGAGGTAAGCAAGGCGGAGGCTGAGAGCTTTGGGCAGAGGCGCTGGGCATCATCCCCAGGTATCTCCGTGCGTGCACGTGGGTGTGGGAAGGGAGGCTTCCTGCCTTTTCCCTCTCCAGGTCTTACTGCAGAAGCTTTTTCAGGGACTAGATCTTCTTAGGGACTTGACCCTGCCATCGTGGCTCACTGACTGGCATCTCCAGGGTGGTCCAGGGGGTCCTAAAAATGTTGCAAGTCCACAGCTTCTGTGTTAGGATAAAGCTTGTCCTTTAGATTCTAGAAATGAAGAAACTGTGCGGTGGGATCCTCCTGTGTTGTTGGAATCCACCTCCTCCGCCCCCACACACATCACCTTATACACACACACACCAGAAAACCTGAGCAAAATAAGAATTGGAAGAAGTCTTGGCCTAAACTCAGCTTTTCCCAGTGCAGGGAAGAGAACTGTAGGTCTCTCCGGGGCAGGCTGGGAAGATGGTGATGTCGCTATGCATTCTGATCCCCCTCCCTCCTTCGTTTCTCGCCTGAAAAGTGGGGCTCTTGAAGTAGTCAGAAACATGTTCTATGTGTGTTTGGCTTTATTCATTAAGGCGTGTTGTCACTTGTACATTAACTGTGCTGTGGGCATCTGAGGGGGGGGTTATTCTAAGGTTAGATAGACAGGAAATTGTTTGGAAAATGTAAACACATTATTAAATGTGAGGTATTATCTGATCCTATTATTCACATGACAATTTCCGTCTTCCCAACACTGTCCACACTGTGTATTCACATAGCGCCGTATCAGAACACCCTTTTGCCCTGAAAGAGGAAGCCAACAGGTGGTTGGGGGGGGGGGTTGGATTCCCTTAGGGAATTTGTGCCCATGTCAGGGGGCCAGTGGAGTCATCTGAAATAGTTGGATTTTCTATGTTACAGGCTTGTTCCCTTCCCTCCCTCATTTCTGGTCACCAGTTCTTTCCTCCATGGTTTTGAAAAGTCAAGGCTTTTACTTTTTTGGCCTAATAAATAAACATCAGCCCCTGTAGCTCTCCATCTCCCCCTGGTGTTCCTCTCCTGTCATTTCTTTAAATCTTGGTATTGACAATGGGCCATGGCCAGGGCAAGAGGGGGTTCATATAAGAAGTGTGTTTGTGCTTGGGGGGGGGTCTCTTCTAATCAGGGATACTGAGGGAGGCGGGGCAGATCTGAGTATATGCCTGATAGATCGCTTGGCTTTCTTCTTAGTTTCCATTCCTGCCAATTCCCTCCCTGATCTCTCTCAGGGTAGATGCAAAAAAACTTTAGGAAAAAAGAAAAAAAAAAAAAAAGAAAAAGAAAAAGCCTGGGAGGGGGAGAGGGCCTTGAAGTTAAAAATACATTGGTGGGCCAAAATAATTTGGGAGGGGGAATAAAAAGGGAGAGGGTCCTCTTGCTTGATCAAGACTAAGAAATCAGACAGACGTAAAAGGAAAAAGAAGCAAACAACAATGAAAAAAAATCCCCTGCACACAATACAATCTATTGAAATTGTAGCTCATACTTTTCATACCAATGGTATGACTTTTTTTTTTTTCTTTTCCTTCTGGAGAGCCTCTTCTGATTCTTGAACTCGGGCTGGCAGCTTTTGGAAGGGGAAGTAGACTCCAGCACTGCACGGGCAGGTTTACTAAAGGTCTTTAATGGGTATTTTCTTTCTCATAGCCCTGCCCCCTGAATTGTCAGACGGCGGGCGTCTGCCTCTGAAGTTAGCAGTGATTTCCTTTCGAGCCTAGCCTTATCTCCGGCTGCACGTTGGCTTTTGGTGACTAATAGCACAATAACATTGTCTAAGGCTGGAATAAAGTTGGACCTGTTTACCCCCACTCTATAGGGGTTCAATATAAAAAGCCAGCGGAGCGCTGTCCAAGTCAGACGCGCTTCTCCAACTGCGCCAGGGCGAGCGCTCCGGGTCCGCGGCTGCCTCTCCGCACCGCGCCGCGTGCGCGCGCTCGCTCGCTGCCGGCTCTCAGCTCTCGCCGCCGGCCCTCCCCGGGCAGAAAGCGCTCTTTCTCCTCTGAGAAGACACTTAGACGGAAGGCTTTTACCCGGTGATCGCAACCACCACCAGCGCTTGGAGCAAACGGACGCTGTTTTCTTCATTTTCCTTTGGGCTCAGAGTGTGATCCTTTTTGATTTTTTTTCCCCCCAGCATGGATTGTTTCTCCATGATTTTCCCTCTGCTGTTTCTGGCTGTCCACGGAGCTCCAGACACAGGTAGGCACGGCTTGATTTGGAAATCTCTTTTCTGATCCATCTTCTGGATTTTTCTTTTTCTTTATAAGTTAGTGTAGCTGAGATAGAGAGCGCCTGGCAAGTATTGCTCAAATCTACTGAGTGTTCCGGTGGAAAAAAAAATAAAATTCTTCGACTGGATACAATTGACTGCAATTAAATACAAGGGAGATTTAAAATAACTTTTTATCACCATCGTTATCCTTACTATTATTCCAGGATGCATTTCCTTGGTTTAAAAAATAACTCAAGAAGGATATAAGGCAGCTATAACTTAGTTTACAATACGTGTATTCATACAGGTAATGCGGTAACATGGTGCACTTGGAAACTTTTATCTTATTCAAACACTGCTTTAATTGTGTGCTAACGTGTAAAATATTGAAACATTTTAGCTCAAAGCCAAGGAATTTTATCCAGGTCATTAAAGTGATATAAGAACAGTAGACTCACCTGCAAAATGCATGTTGTATATATATATATATATAACCCCAGGCAGTTTCAGGGTGAAGCAGATGTTTTCTTTAAAATTTGTCATTATTGACTTTGGGTTTCTTTTGGCAGATTTTTGGCAGTCAAAGCAGTGCGATCTTTCTTTTTCAGTTGTAGTCACCTGTCCCGGGAGGGGAGCTGGCTGCTTACGGATTTAGATAGCATGTGTGCATCGGCCTACTGCCTTGCCTCCCCTTCCTTCCAGGGTCAACGCTCTTCCTTTGTCCTTTCTTGACCCTGACCAAAGAGAAAGGATGCCAAAAGAATGAAGATCCTGGAATGTGTCCAATCATTTGAAATGTCCCAAATCGGGCAGATAGGCTGTATTGGTAACTAGTCAATGGCAAGACACAGCTGTATCAGGGCTGAGGGACAGGGGTAGTCCCCTCCCCCCACAAACACACACACACACATTATGCTGCTCTAAGGTCTCTGAATTCACACTTCATGGAGTCCTAACTGGGTGGCTTGGGTTGTTTCTCAGCATCCCCAGTGGTTTCTGTGGAGTCTCCCACCAGAGATGCATCTCCTAGTCACTTTCTCTTTCCCCTGCTGGTCATTCCCTGGTGCTCTGCCTTCTACATGATTTGCAGAGGGGTGTGTGTGTGTGTGTGTGTGTGTGTGTATCTTTTGGGGCACTCTGTGTCTGGCACGAGGTGTGCAGCAGAGAGCACCCCCTCAAGCAGGATGGAATGGAAGTGCCTCCCATTCTAGGAATGGGCAGTATCAGTTATTAATCTGTAGTCATTCACTGATTTGAACCCACTGTGGGTTAGGTGGTCCTACTAAGTGTCCAGCAGAAGTGGCCTCAGCTCTCCAAAAGGCAGCATTTCCAGGCATGTCCTTGAAGAGGGGCTGCTAAGACCTTTTTCCAGGGGTTTGTCTCTTCTGCATTTGTATAACCTCCCTACAGGTGGAGAAGCCAGCCAGGGGAAAGGTGAAGCCCTGTTAAGGAGAAAAATAAATAAATAGCCCTTTCCTTCTGTTTGCATTGCTTGCCAAGGGCAGCTTCACGCTTTGAACTGACAGCTCTGCTAGATTTGGGTGGATATTCTCTGATCCGGTATGTCTCTGAGGGGGCATCACACACTGACTGACTGGCGTTTCTCTCCACAGGGGCCTTGGGGACTAAGCTTAGCACTGGAGCACCGAGCAGAGGGGAGAAGCCCCCTCCCAGTGAGCCCTGGCGGCCCCGCAGATCCAAACGCTGCTCCTGCTCTTCCCTCATGGATAAGGAGTGTGTCTACTTCTGCCATTTGGACATCATCTGGGTCAACACTCCTGAGTGAGTCTCTAGAGGGCATCATAACTCTATAGTCATTCATTAGCTGAGCAGTTCCTAGAGCTCTTGTTCTGGGGAGCTTCTGTCTTGGATTCTGATAGTAGCTCTTCTGACAACAGAATAGCACCTTAGTAGGGTACTTGGGCAGCATTGTTTGCTTCTTAGCAGTTAAGAAGAGGGTTTTCTGATGTCTGTAGCTCACACTACTTAATCATTATGGGGTAGATGGAAAACGCTGAGGGCAAGCTGAAGCTATGCACGCTTGGCAGGGTGCTTTCATGGTGCGATCTCACTAGGTTCAGGAAATTAATTACCCAAGTCTCATGCAGGTGGAGAGGTAGAAAAGATCACAGGCAGTCACAATCCAATCCCTTTATTTTATCTATAGAAAAACTAAAGCCCATAATGTTGAAATCTGTCCTGCAGGAATGATTTCCTGGTATAACTGAACAGGATTCTAGATCTCTTTTTTCCTCACTTTTTCTCTTTAGAAAACCCAATTTCAAGACAGAAATATAAATATAAAGTCTATAGATTTCTCTTTTGACAAATATAGGCAATTTTTTTCTCTTTTGCTCCAAGCACTAGATCCTCCATTAATATTTGTCATAAGCAAGGATATTGTGCTTACCATGTTCACTATGACAAAACACCAAAATCCAAACAAAAGTACATCAAACCTAAATACCATGAGCCTAATAGTGCTTTGAAAGATAATACTTCCCAAAAGACTTTATTATTATTTTTTTTCCTAAAAGTTGTGGGGCTTGAACTCAGGGCCTAGGCTTTGTTCCTGAGCTCTTTTGTTCAAGACTAGCACTCTACCCCTTTGAGCCACAGCTCCACTTCCAGGTTTTGAGTGGTTAATTGGAGATAAGAGTCTCTTACGGACTTTTCTGCCAAGTATTGGCTGTGAACTTCGATCCTCAGATGCCAGCCTCCTGAGTAGCTAGGATTATAGATGTAAGCCATCAGCACCCAGCTGACTTTATTCTTTATGTCATATTATGAATTATTGGGCAGCCTTTTGGCCACAAGTCCTTCCATAGCAATATGATTTCATCAATCCATGGAGGAAATGTGAAAATATTGGTTTTTCCCGGCAAGCTCTTTTAGCATTATCATTTATGATAAGAATTGAAAATAGGTTTGAAAAAATGTTCTGAGTCATGGTTTCACATTAAAGTATATCTGTTCTCCGACCTTTGGTTTAAGTAGCTGTTAGCCAGCTAGCATATTAGAAGGAAGAAAATGCAAAACACACACTAAAATAGAGATGTAATTATTTTGGACAAAAAATATTGCTAGGTGATTAAACTTTGTTAATGATTGCTATGGAATGAAATTTCATTGCAGAGAAACTTGATTTCTTCCCTAATGGGTACACCCATTGAAGGCCTTTGATAGGGACCTGTTGCTGATTACAGTCACACTTATTGCCTTAAGTTATGCTCTCAACAGATTTGTGACTAGCTCCTTGTATACCCAGTAGCATGAACTATCCCCAAAGAATGTATCATTTGGAAGATTATTTATGGTAATAATTTGTATTCCTATCTCTCTACAATAGGCATGTTGTTCCCTATGGACTTGGAAGCCCTTCCAGGTCTAAGCGATCCTTGAAAGATTTATTCCCTATGAAGGCAGCAGACCACATGAACAGATGCCAATGTGCTAACCAAAAAGACAAGAAGTGCTGGAATTTTTGCCAAGCAGGAAAAGAACTCAGGTGAGTCAAAACACCTTTGCTTTTCAGTCCATAGTACAGACACCTGACCTCCTTCTTAGGAAGATAGCTTCTGGCTTTGGAGAGGAAGAGAGAGAGAAAGGCAGAGACATTGACAGTTCAAGTGAATCTGAAATGATCATTGATGGAAATTTTTTTCCTTGTGTTTTAACAGAGTACAAGACAGTACACAGAAAGACTGGAGTAACCACAAGAAAGGAAAAGGGTGTTCCAAACTGGGAAAGAAGTGTATCCATCAGCAGTTGGTAGAAGGAAGAAAAATGAGAAGGTATGAGGTCTTTTTTTTATGACCACACGTGCTAATGACTTAATCACTTGGAACTTCTTATGGAAGCTGGAAAAAGCTTAGAATAAAATGACAAAGGAGATCTTAATGGTGTGTAGATTGAACAGAACAAGGGAATCCCTCCCAAATACATTCGTGCAGGCCTTGAATGCCCACTTCTGCCCACTATGCTTCAGCCAACACTAGTCAGTCTATAGGCAGATTTTTTTCCAAACAAAAATCCACAGATAGCTGTGTCATTTGGTCATCTTCAGTCTTTCCCTCTCTGTGTCCAAGCACTTCACATGTTCCTTGTGAAATTAAAACTCGTTTCAGGAAGAGAACATTTGTTTTCTTTAAACTCAAAATGTCAGGCACAGTTGAGTTCTTCAAAAAAAGTAGCAGTTATGCAAACGACTGAAGGAAAAAATCTAAGCCATTCGGTAGGGTTGGTGAGAATCAGGATATGCTATTTTTCGGGTTTATTCCTACCATTACTTTTTAAATAGGGAAATGCATTTGGGGAGAGCCAATGCCATTCCAAAAGGCTGTCTAGTTTCCAAACCCTGCCCAGTGGCTCTGAGCAGCTTTGTGGCACAGCTCTTCCCAAATCCTAAGCTTTTGGAAACCCACAGGCTGGAGGGAGGAACCCTGTGTTCAGATGTGTTACATGTCCTATATTTCCCTGTCATCGTCTAGGGAAACTGTTCCAAGAAATCCAAGGCCAAGTCGTTCTATGATCAGTGTTCTGAGCCCAAGCTTGGCAGTCCTAAAGAACTCCTGAGTTGTTTACTACTCATGTGTGGGACAACGTTAGATATTCTTTCCTCATACCTGTCTCAGGTGGTTTTGAGCCACACTCGGAATGCTCCTTTCTTAGGTCACAGTTGCTGAAATGATCTGGAATTATCATTTTTTTCTATTCCTTTTTATTATGTCATCTATTAATGTTACTCTTCTTCTTTCTTTCTTTCTCTTGCAAAGGAAGGGAAAAAATCAAACCAAACCCAAACAAAAACATTAGGCCTGTAGAAGCTTACAATAAAAAAAAAAACACACCCCCAACGCATGTTCTTTGGGCCTACCTATAGGTATCTTGTCTTCATTTCCATGTCCAATTTGTTACCTTAAATTTCTTATGTGACTTAGAAGATGTGCAAGTGGGCTGAGCTTGTCTCTAATGGTGAAGATTGGAGCTATAAAAGATACTAGAACATCTCCATTTTATTAAAAAATATATTTAGTATCAATTTCCTCTACACAGAACCCTATGATCCCTTTCCCCTATCCTAAGTATAAGGGGCAGGCTTTTTTTTTTTCCACAGTAGTATTCATACCTCTTGATGTTTTTATCATACAGTAGCATGCTATTGTGGTCAGCAGTAAGAGTTTAGAAACCAGATTTAGAAATGTTTATGGCAGTTTCTATTTTAGGTGTTTCTTTAGCTGAGGAGTCATATCTTGACCTTTTAAAAAAAATAATCTTTGTTCTCTCTTGTCTTGTTTCTGATAGGTTGGAGTCCATCAGCAACAGCATCAAAGCATCTTTTCGTGTTGCAAAGTTGAAAGCCCAGCTCTACAGAGAGCAGAGAGTGACCCACAACC
>NW_012267512.1:990813-993484 GCF_000151885.1 Dipodomys ordii
TTTTTTAAAGAACATTCTATTGTCTTTGGAGAATTTCTTATAAAACTCACTTTACCTAAGGAGCTGTTCCACAGTGTAGAGTTCTTAAGGTTATAAAGTGTTTCTCACATTGACAAGGTGCTTGGCCTGAACTTGGTTACCATTTTACACATGAGCTAACTATTCAATCCCCTGGCATGAGGAATTTCCCCATCTGTTCAACAAGGGAGTAAGGAAACTTTTTTTTTTTCCTAACAGTTCCAAGAAAAAGTCTGAGACTGCATGAAGATGTTGAAGTGGTACAAAGAAAATGAAGGTCTGAGCATAAGAAATGTGGGTCTAATATATTCAAGAGAAAAATGGGGTTGGAGAAGCTAAGGAGGAAAAAAATGATTCAAAGAACAACACAGCGAAGAAGAAGAGTGCAAAGAGGGGTTTATTTTTGAATCAATTAAACTTTTTAAGACCTTTTCTCTCATAAGTCCTGCTTCAGTTACTGGGAAGAAATACAAAGAGCAGCTAGCTTCTCTTGAGCATGAAGATTAGTAGTAAGTAAAGTTGGGAAGTTCCTGTCTTTCAAATGTATGGAGAGATGTTTCAGCAGTACTCAAGATCCATGCAAGTTTGAGGGATGAAAAGATGGGAAAGACAGTCACATTTTTTGTGGTTTTTCCATCGGAAACATGTTCTGGAAACTCGTTTAGGACAGATTTCTTTTTTCACATTATGACCTAGTAGAGCTTTGAAGTCAGGACTTCAGTGACCACCAGATCCTGGACTGAGAGTGCTCACCTTTGGTAGGGGGAGTGGGGAGAGGATCTGCTAATGCATACTCCCTTTTCCACTAAGAATTGAATTCTTTCATGGCAGAAATCATAGCCTTAAACCCACCTGTGCTTCCCTGGAACAAAATTCAGGAAACTACACAAACTAGAGTTCCCTCGAAGATTCTGAGCACATTGATGAAGAGCAACTCTGTCTTCCTGGATGAAAAAGCCAAGGCTCAGAGAGGGAAGAGACTTAGCTAGCATTACATTGTAGCATCTCTGGAGTCTGAGCGCTGGAGCTCCACAGATGTGGTTATTTCACCCAAGGCTAGTGGAAACAGATGTCTAAACAAAACATGGCAGAGTGGTCAGGGTGGTGACAAAAATCACTCTATGAAAACGTTGACTCCTTTTTATTTTTTATTGTTTTGCTTGAATTCTGGGCTTGGGTGCTGTCGCTGAGCTTTTTTTTTCCCTCAAGGCTCGCACCCTACCATTTGAGCCAAGCCTTTTCTGTGTTTAATTGGAGATGAGTCTCATGGACTTACCTGTCTAGGTTGGCTTCTAACTGCAATGCCTCAGATCCCAGCCTCCTGAGTAGTTTAGGATTACATGTGTGAGCCACTAGTGCCTATCTTGAAAAGCATTGCCTCTTATTCTCACTGAGAGTGCTCGGAAAAAACACCTCCATGAAATTAAAGGGAAGAAACAGCATGAAGGTACAGTGGGGTGGTGTAGCTCTAGCCTAGCATGCATAGGAACCTAGGTTTAATCCCTAGTACCAACCTCCTCCAAGAGAAAGAAACAGGGGAAGACTTAGAGGGTCATACAAATCTCATCACATCAATAAAAGAAATTTCTAAAGGCAAAATCCAGTTTTCTTAGGAACCACTAATTATTGTTATTTTTAAATTTAATTATCAAATGATTCTTAGAGGAGAGAAGGGTTCATTTTTTTCCACTCTGAATGCAAGATATTAGATTTTAGTTTCTATGTCTAGTCTTGAAAATGCATATTTCTAAAACATATTTTCATTGTGTACAACACATTGGTTTTATCCTACAATCTCAATGGAGTTCATCCCTTCCTGGCTTTCACTCATAATTTTACTCATAATTATTGAGATGCTGAGTCTGAGGCTCAGGATGAATCTATTGCTCTGAGGGAACATTCTTTTTGCTCCCATGTCTTTGTGAATAAGAAAAACTATTATCTTTGTATAGAATTTGTTTTCCCAAAGCATTGTCACATTCTATCCTCCATGACCTCCTCCTTTGACAATCCATCAAGAAGTTGGAATCATCTTATATGCCAATATGGCAGCCAAGGAGACAGATATATTGAAAGAATGAGTGACCTGACCAGAGTCCTGTATTAAGCAAATAGCAATACTGGATCTCGGCCCTGTGCTTTATTTTTTTTTTTTTCTGTCTACATTTCCAGAGGTTGAGGGGATAGCCTTACTACTGTAGCTAGGAGAAAGGTAAGTTATTTCCATTTGTGAGTGAGCTGTGAGAGGAATTAACTTTTTTATTATTCTCCCAGGAAGATTAACATTCCACATGGACTGTGAGCCCTCATTAGGGACATTTCAGTTTTGTGACATTTTCTTTCTTTCTCTCTTTCCTTCCTTCCTTCCTCTTTCTTTCTTTGCTTCTTTCTTTTTCTCTTTCTTTCTTCCTTTCTTTTCATTCCTTCCTTCCTTCCTTTCTTTTCTTTCTTTCTCTCCTTTCTCACTCTCTCTCTTTATTTCATTATTTCTTTCTCTCTCCCTTCCTTCCTTCCTTCCTTCCTTCCTTCCTTTCTTTCTTTCTTTCTTTCTTTCCTTCCTTCCTTCCTTCCTTCTTTCTTTCTTTCTTTCTTTCTTTCTTTCTTTCTTTCTTTCTTTCTTTCTTTCTTTCTTTCTTTCTTTCTTTCTTTCTTT
>NW_012267513.1:0-651 GCF_000151885.1 Dipodomys ordii
CCTTACCCTCACCATAACCGTAAACCTAACCCTAACCCTCACACTAACCCTAACCCTTACCCTAACCCTAACCCTACCCCTCACCATAACCCTCACCCTCACCCTAATCCTCACCCTAAACCTAACACTCACCCTTACCCTAACCCTTAGCCTAACCCTAGCCCTAAACCTAATCCTAACCCTAACCCTCACCCTAACCCTCACCATAAACCTAGCCCTAACCCTAACCCTAAACCTTACCATAAACCTTACCCTCACCCTAACCCTAACACTAAGTCTAACCCTAACCCTCACTCTCACACTTTCCCTAAACCTAACCTTAACCCTCACCTTCACCCTCACCCTAACCCTCACACTAACCCTCACCCTCACCCTAAACCTAAACCTAACCCTCACATTCACCCTAACCCCAACCCTAAACCTCAACCTCACCCTCACCCTAAACCTAACCCTAACCCTTACCCTAACCCTAAGTCAATCCCTCACCCACAACCTAACTCTCATCCTCACCCAAACCCTCATCCTCAACCTAACTTTCACCCTCACCGTAAACATCTCCCTTATCCTAACCCTCACCCTAAACTTAACCCTAAGCCTTACCCTAAACCTCACCCTCAAACTCACCCTGACCCTCAGCATAATCCTAACCCT
>NW_012267513.1:4473-8844 GCF_000151885.1 Dipodomys ordii
ACACGAAACCTAAACCTTACCCTAACCCAAAACTTAACCCTTACCCACACCCAAACCCTCACCCTCACCCAAACCCTCACCCTCACCCTAATCTTCACCCTCACCATAAACATCACCCTAAACCTAAACCTCACTGTAACCCTAAAGCTTACCCACACCCTCACCATCACCCTGACCCTCAGCCTAATCCTAACCCTAACCATAATCCTAAAGCTAAACTTCACCCTCACCCTAACCCTAGCCCTAACCCTAACCCTAACCCTCACCCTCAATCTAACGCTAACCCTCACCCTAAACCTAACCCTCATCTTAACCCTAACCCTAACCCTCACCCTCACCCTAACCCTAATCCAAACCCTCACCCTAACCCTCACTGTCATCCTAACCCTCAACCTAACACTAAACCTCACCCTCACCCTAATATTCACCTGAACCTGAACCCTAAACCTCACCCTCACCCTAAACGTCACCCTAACACTAACCCTAAACCTAACCCTAACCTTCTCCCTAACCCTAACTCTGACCCTAACCCTTACCCTCACTGTAATCCTCACCCTAACCCTAAACCTAACTCGAATCCTAAACTAACCCTAACCCTAACGCTAACCCTCACCCTCACCCTAACACTTACCCTCACCCTCAACCTAACCCTCACCGTCATCCTAACCCTTAACCTAACTATAAACCTCACCCACACCCTAACCCTCACCCGAACCTGAACCCTAACCCTCACACTAACCCTCACCCTAGTCATCGACAAGATAGATCCCTGAGAACTTGGGTGTCTTAAAACAGAACTGTTATTTGGCGCCTCAGTGTTGAATACTCTCCACCTTCCATAACGAAGAGAAAAGCCACCAAAAAGAAATAGACAACATATTTCGGTCTCTAGTAGCTCTTATGTGCATCCTGGCATGGTTCACAGCCCCTCACGGTATC
Source organism: Dipodomys ordii (assembly GCF_000151885.1). Classification (NCBI taxonomy): domain Eukaryota; kingdom Metazoa; phylum Chordata; class Mammalia; order Rodentia; family Heteromyidae; genus Dipodomys; species Dipodomys ordii. The sequence continues at coordinate 5,413 of NW_012267513.1, forward strand.
ACCAGCCATAGGTAAAAAGTTTTCTTTGAAATATTGGGAGAGTTGAAGAGCTTATGGGAGCACAGGATGCAAAAAACAAGAAAGAGCACTCACGACTTGGGAACCCAAGTTGTGAGTGTTCTACACCTTCCTCAAAGGAGAGAAAAGCGGCTAAACAGAAATAGACTGCATTTTTCTCGCCCAAGCAACTCTGGTCTGCATCCAAAAGGGCTTAATGCCCCTCACACTGTCCACAGAGCTCAGTATAATTTGTTTCATCCAATTCTGGGTGAGCTGACTTGCGTTAGCGAGCTCAGTATGGAAAAGACAAATTAGAGCACTCAGAAATTGGTGATCTTAAAACAGTTTTAAGGTCCCAAAGTGAGGAGGCTCTACTCTTTCCCCAATGGAGAGACAAGCCTCCAAAGATATATGGACAGCGCCGACCTTTCTCACTAAGCCCTAATCTACATCCTGTTCCACATACTGTCAACAATAACAGGTCCAATTATATTCCTTGCAATTCTGGGAGAGCTGAAAAGTGTTTGAGAGCACAGGATGCAAACGACTAGATAGAGCAACACAGAAATTCGGCGCCTTAAAACAAAATTGTTTTTCAGGGCTCAAATTCTCAATGATCTACATCTTCCTCAAAGGAGAGGTAAGCCTCTAAATACAAGTAGACTGCCTCTTTCTAACCCAGGTTTCTCCGGTCTGCATAATAGCTTGGCTGAAAGCCACTTATACTGTCCATCCACAGGAACCAGTCCAATTTTGTCTTCCAATTCTGGGAGAACTGACCAGTGTTAGCGAGTTCAGCATGCAAACGAAAGTTTGAGTAAAGCAGAGAAAGTCAGATAAGGTGATGTTAATGAACTGAACCCTAATATATGTATTCGAAAGTTTTTTTTATTTGTTTTCAAGCGATTGTTTATGACACATTCATAAGATCATTTCTTTTTTACTTTGTAAGTCTCTCCACCATTTTATAACAACTGTTTCACTGTATTTCATGTCGGTATAATTTGTGGAGGGGAAGGGGGAAAACAATTCGTTTCAATAGGGATACAGGTGGACCCATAGCAAAAATACGATGGACAATTCGTTATGTCCAAAACGAACTTTACAACATTGGTTTGTGAGTGGTGGGGGTATGGGAGAGGGGAGGACTGTGGGGGAGGAAAGGAGGAGGATGGGAAAAGGTGGGAATGGGAAACAAAGACGACGTTACAATACTTTATAAAAAATGTACTCATTATCTTGCACATGTAATTGTAACCCCTCTGTACATTGTTTTCTAAAAAAATAAATGAACAAATAAATAAATTTAAAAACAAGAAAAGATGAAGTACTCAGAATTTGGGGACTTTGAAACAGTTTGAAGGCCCCCAAGCAATGAGAGTTGACTCCTTCCCCAAAGGAGGGACACACCTCCATAGAGAAATTGACAGCATCGTTCGGTTTCCAGCAGCCCTTGTGTGCATCCTTGCATGGTTGAAAGCCCCTCTTGGTGTCACCATCCGCAGGTCAATTTTTTTCCTTGCAATTTTAGGAGAACTGTGGAGGGTATGGGAACAAGGATGCAATCAACAAGAGAGAGTTCTAAGAATTTGGGGACCATAAAGAAAATTGTTTTAAGGTCCCCAAGTTCTGAGTGTTCTCAACTTTTCTCAAAAGCGAGACCAGCCACTTAGGAGAAATAGAAAGCATTGTTCTGTCCCAGACAACTGTGCTCTGAATCTTAGCAGGGCTTAATGACCCTTGCACTATCCACAGTAAACAGTCCAAACTTTGTTCTTCCAATTCTGGGAGAAGTGACCAGTGTTAGGGAGGCCAGGTACAAACGACAAGATAGAGTACTCACAATATGTGGACCCTAGAACAGTCTTAATGCCCTCCGGGAAGGAAGGCTCTACACCTTCCCCAAGGAATAGACACCCCTCCAAAGAGAAATTCATACCACCAATCTTTCCCAATAAACTCTGCTCTGCATCCTAGCAATATTGAAAGTGCCTCATTCTGTCTAAAATAACCGGTGAAAATTTTTTTCCTTTTAATTCTGACAGAGGTCAAAAGTGTTCAGGAACTCAGGATGCAAAGAACAAGATATAGCACTCAGAATCTTGGCAATTTTAATCATTATTGTTTTACGGTGACCAGGTTCTAAATGCTCTACACATTCCCCAAAGGAAAGACAAGGAACTAAGGAGAGTTAGACAGCATCGGTCTATCCCAGGCATCTTCGGTTTGCATCCTAGCAGGGCTTAAACCTCCTCACACTGTCCCCATTAACCAGTCCCTACTTTTTTCTTGCCATTCAGGGATTGCTGAGCAGTGTTAGGGAGCTCAGGGTGAAAACGACAAGATAGAGCCCTGAGAACTTGGATACCTTAAAACAGAACTGTTTTTTGGCGCCTCAGTTGTGAATACTCTCCACCTTCCATAATGAAGAGACAAGCCAACAGAGAGAAATAGACAGCATATTTCAGTCTCTAGTAGCTCCTATGTCCATCCTGACATGGTTCACAGCCCCTCTCGGTATCACCACTCATAGGTCAAAAGTTTTCTTTGAAATATTGGGAGAGCTGAGGAGGTTTTGGGAGCACAGGATGCAAATAACAAGAAAGAGCACTCACAACTTGGGGACCTTAAAACAGGTTTTTAAGGTCCCCACAACTTGGGGACCTTAAAAACCTGTTTTAAGGTCCCCAAGTTGTGGGTGCTCTACACCTTCCCCAAAGGAGAGAAAAACCGCTAAATAGAAATAAACTGCATTTTTTTCGCCCAGCGAACTCTGGTCTGCATCCATCAGGGCTTATCGCCCCTCACACTATCCACAGAGCCCAGTCCAATTTGTTTCATCCAATTCTGGGAGAGCTGACCTGTGTTAGCGAGCTCAGGATGCAAACGACAAGATAGAGCACTCAGAAGTTGGTGACCTTAAAACAGATTTAAGGTCCCAAAGTGAGGAGGCTCTACTTCCCAATTGGAGAGACAAGCCTCCAAAGATGTATGGACAGCAACGACCTTTCCCACTAAGCCCTAATCTACATCCTAGCAAGACTGAAAGTTCCATATACTGTCAACAATAACAAGACCATTTATACTCCTTGCAATTCTGGGAGAGCTGAAAAGTGTTGGAAGCACAGGATGCAAACGACAAGATAGAGTCACACAGAAATTAGGGCCTTAAAACAAAATTGTTTTTCAGGGCTCAAATTCTCAATGATCTACACCTTCCCCAAAGGAGAGACAAGCCTCTAAATAGAAATAGACCGCATCTTTCTAACCCAGGTTACTCCGGTCTGCATCCTAGCCTGGCTGAAAGCCGCTTATACTGCCCATCAACAGTAACCAGTCCAATTTTTTTCTTCCAATTCTGGGAGAGGTGACCAGTGTTAGTGAGTTCAGCATACAAATGAAAGTTTGAGTAAAGCAGAGAAAGTCAGATAA
>NW_012267513.1:9032-13143 GCF_000151885.1 Dipodomys ordii
TTTCAAGCGATTGTTTATGACACATTCATAAGATCATTTCTTTTTTACTTTGTAAGTCTCTCCCCCATTGTATAACACCTGCTTTCCCTGTATTTCATGTCGGTATAATTTGTGGAGGCGAAGGGGATAAACAATTCGTTTAAATAGGGATACCGGTGGACCCATTGCAAAAAGGCGATGTACAAGTTGTTATGTTCAAAACGAACTTTACCACTTTGGTTTGTGAGTGGTGGGGGTATGGGAGCAGGGCGGACTGTGGGGGAGGGCAGGAGGACGATGGGAAACGATGGGAAGGGGAAACAAAGGAGGACGTTACAATACTTTATAAAAATGTACTCATTATCTTGCAAGTGTAATTGAAACCCCACTTTACATAGTTTTCACAAAAAAATGAACAAATAAATAAATTAATATATTTAAAAACAAGAAAACAAGGAGCACTCAGAACTTGGGGACCTTGAAACAGTTTGAACTCCCCCAAGCAATGAGGGTTTACTCCCTCCCCAAACGAGGGACATGCCTCCATAGAGAAATTGACAGCACCAATCTTCACAAGAAGCTCTGGTCTGCATCCTAGCAAGACAGAAAGTGTCTCAACCTGTCTACAATCACAGGTTCCGTTTTTTTCCTTACCACTGGGAGGGCTGAAAAGTTTCTGAGATCTCAGGATGTAAACGACAAGATAGTGCACTCAGACCTTCGGTGAGGTAAACAATATTGTATGGTGCCCAAGGTCTGAAGGCTCTACACTTCCTCAAAGGAGATACAAGCCACTAAAGAGAAATAGAAAGCATGGTTCTATCACAAGCAAGAGCGATCTGCATCCTAGCAGGGTTTGAAGACCCTTACACTGTCCACAGTAACAAGTCTGATTTTTTCCTTGCAATTCAGGGTGGGCTGACCAGTGTTAGGATGCTCAGGATGAAAACGACAAGATAGAGCACTGAGAATTTGGGGAACTTAAAACAAAATTGCTTTATGGCGCCAAGGTTCTGAATGCTCTATACCTTCGAAAAAGAAAACACCATTCCCCAAAGAGAAAAAGACAACATCGTTCGGTTTCTAGCAGCCCCTGGCATGGTTCAAAGCCCCTCTTGGGGTCAACATCCGCAGGTCAATCTTTTTTCCTTACAATTTTGGAAGAGCTGTGGAGGGTTTGGGAGCCCCGGATGCAAACAACAAGAGAGAGTTCTTAGAATCTGTGGACCATAAAGAAAATTGGTTTAAGGTCTCCAAGTTCTGAGTGATCTCAACTTTTCTCAAAAGCCAGACAAGCCACTTAGGAGAAATAGAAAGCATTGTTCTGTCCCAGGTAACTGTGCTCTGAATCTTAGCAGGGCCTCATGACCCTTGCACTATCCACAGTAAACAGTCCAAACTTTCTTCTTCCAATTCTGGGAGAAGTGACCAGTGTTAGGGAGCCCAGGTCCAAATGATAAGATAGAGTACTCAGTACTTAAGGCCCCCAAGGAAGTAGGGCTCTACACCTTCCCCGAGGAAGAGACACCCCTCCAAAGAGAAATTCACAGCACCCATCATTCCCAATAAGCTCTGCTCTGCATCGTAGCAATATTGAAAGTGCCTCATTCTGTCTACAATAACTGGTGAATTTTTTTTTTCCTTTTCATTCTGATAGAGGTCAAAAGTGTTTAGGAACTCAGGATCCCAAGAACAAGATAGAGCACTCAGAACCTCGGCGATTTAAAACATTATTGTTTTACTGTGATCCGGTTCTAAATGCTCTACACATTCACCAAAGGAAACACAGGTCACTAAGGAGATTTAGACAGCATCGGTCTATCCCAGGCATCTTCGGTCTGCATCCGAGTAGGGCTTAAACCTCCTCACACTGTCCCCTTTAACCAGTCCCAAATTTTGCCATGCAATTCTGGTATTGCTGAGCAGTGTTAGGGAGCTCAGGATGAAAACGACAAGATAGAGCCCTGAGAACTTGGGTACCGAAAACAGAACTGTTTTCTGGCGTCTCAGTTGTGAATATGATCCACCTTCCATAATGAAGGGACATGCCACCAAAGAGAAATAGACAGCATATTTCGTTCTCTAGTAGCTCCTATGTGTATCCTGGCATGGGTCACAGCTCCTCTCGATATCACCAGCCATAGGTCAAAAGTTTTCTTTGAAATATTGGGAGAGCTGAGGAAGTTTTGGGAGCACAGGATGCAAATAACAAGAAAGAGCACTCACAACTTGGGGACCTTAATACAATTGTTTTAAGGTCCCCAAGATTTGAGTGCTCTACACCTTCCCCAAAAGAGAGAAAAGCCGCTAAATAGAAATAAACTGCATTTTTTTCGCCCAGCGAACTCTGGTCTGCATCCATCAGAGATTATTGCCCCTCACACTGTCCACAGAGCCCAGTCCAATTTGTTTCATCCAATTCTGGGAGAGCTGACCTGTGTTAGCGAGCTCAGGATGCAAACGACAAGATAGAGCACTCAGAAGTTGGTGACCTTAAAACAGATTTAAGGTCCCAAAGTGAGGAGGCTCTACTCCTTCCCAATTGGAGAGACAAGCCTCCAAAGATATATGGACAGCAACGACCTTTCCCACTAAGCCCTAATCTACATCCTAGCAAGACTGAAAGTTCCATATACTGTCAACAATAACAGGACCATTTATACTCCTTGCAATTCTGGGAGAGCTGAAAAATGTTGGAAGCACAGGATGCAAACGACAAGCTAGAGCAACACAGAAATTAGGGCCTTAAAACAAAATTGTTTTTCAGGGCTCAAATTTTCAATGATCTACACCCTCCCCCAAGGAGAGACAAGCCTCTAAATCGAAATAGACCACATTTTTCCAACCCAGGTTACTTCGGTATGCATCCTAGCATGGCTGAAAGCCCCTTATACTGTCCACTCAAAGTAACCAGTCCAATTTTTTTCTTCCAATTCTGGGAGAGGTGACCAGTATTAGCGAGTTCAGCATACAAACAAAAGTTTGAGTAAAGCAGAGAAAGTCAGATAAAGTGTTGCTAAGGAAATGAACCCTTAGATATGTATTCAAATATTTTTTATTTGCTTTCAAGAAATTGTTTATGACACATTCATAAGATCAATTCTTTTTTACTTTGTAAGTCCCTCCCCAATTGTATAACCACTGCTTTCACTATATTTCATGTCGGCACAATTTGTGGAGGGGAAGGGGAAAAACAATTCGTTTAAATAGGGATACAAGTAGACCCATTGCAAAAATGCGATGTACAAGTCATTATGTCTGAAACGAAGTTTACAACTTTGGTTTGTGAGTGGTGGAGGGTATGGGATCAGGGAGGACTGTTAGGGAGCCCAGGTACAAACGATAAGATAGAGTACTCCGAATATGGGCACCCTACAGAGTAAGCTGGAAAAACACAAGAAAAATCGCAAATCCGGGTATCTCAATTCCCAGTCTTGATAATCAGGTGACAGAATAGATAATGAATAATCCAGAGGAGAATTCCCAAATAGCTCTACAAACAATGCTGGCAAACATGATAAATCAAAAGATTGAAAGCATACAAAGGACTCTGTATGACCGTGTTAGGGAAAGAGAGGAGGCAATCCAAAAGTTTATACAGGAATATCATAAGCTTGAGGAAGCTACTCAAAAACTGATACAGGATTTGCGTGAGCAGCTTAAGAATACTCCAAGGGAAAGGCAGGAATGGCGTGAACAGGCTGAGAACACTCAAAGAGAACTACAGGAATCCCATGAACAGGAGGAAGCTAATCAAAGAGTAATACAGGAATTGAGAGACCAGGAAGAGAATACACAAAGATCACTAAAGACATTCATGGAATCCATTAACAAAGAGCTGAAGGAAGTCAGCGAGACCACAAAGGGAATGCTGAATGGAACCCAACAGAAGGAATGGGAGTCCAAGGAAACCATGACCAATCAACTAAGTGATCTGAGAATAAACACTGAACATCAAATTACGGAAGTAAAGAAGTTCATACAAGATCTAAACCAAAGCTTCAACAAATAATTTGAAGCCATCAAAGCTGACCAATTAGAAGGAAAAGATATAAAAAAAGTAGAAAGTTTTGACCACAGGTTAGACCATGCAGAAGATCGAATCTCAGGGATTGAAGACAGCCTAGATATT
>NW_012267513.1:14375-18628 GCF_000151885.1 Dipodomys ordii
ATACTGTCAACAATAACAGGTCCAATTATATTCCTTGCAATTCTGGGATAGCTGAAAGTGTTTGGAAACAAAGGATGCAAACGACTAGATAGAGCAACACAGAAATTAGGCGCCTTAAAACAAAATTGTTTTTCAGGGCTCAAATTCTCCATGATCTACATCTTCCTCAAAGGAAAGATAAGCCACTAAATACAAGTAGACTGCTTCTTTCTAACCCAGGTCTGTCTGGTCTGCATAATAGCTTGGCTGAAAGCCAATTATACTGTCCATCCAGAGGAACCAGTCCAATTTTGTCTTCCAATTCTGGGAGAACTGACCAGTGATAGCGAGTTGAGCATGCAAACGAAAGTTTGAGTAAAGCAGAGAAAGTCAGATAAGGTGATGTTAATGAAATGAACCCTAAGATATGTATTCGAATGTTTTTCATTTGTTTTTAAGCGATTGTTTATGAAACATTCATAAGATCATTTCTTTTTGCCTTTGTAAGTCTCCCCACCATTTTATAACAACTGTTTCACTGTATTTCATGTCGGTATACTTTGTGGAGGGGAAAGGGGAAAACAATTCGTTTCAATAGGGATACAGGTGGACCCATAGCAAAAATACGATGTATAATTCGTTATGTCCAAAACGAACTTTACAACACTGGTTTGTGAGTGGTGGGGGGTATGGGAGAGGGGAGGACTGTGGGGGAGGAAAGGAGGAGGATGGGAAAAGGTGGGAATGGAAAACAAGGACGACATTACAATACTTTAAAAAAAATGTACTCATTATCTTGCACATGTAATTGTAACCCCTCTGTACAATGTTTTCTAAAAACATAAATGAACAAATAAATAAATTTAAAAACAAGAAAAGATGAAGTACTCAAAATATGGGGTCTTTAAGACAGTTATAAGGCCCCCAAGAAATGAGGGTTTAATCCTTCCCTATAGAAGTGACACGCCTCTATAGAGAAATTGAGAGCACCAATCATCCGATAAGCTCTGGTCTGCATAATAAAAAGACAGAAAGTGTCTCATCCTGTCTACAATCACAGGTACCGTTTTTATGCTTACCACTGGGAGGGTTGAAAAGTATTTGAGATGTCAGGTTGTAAACGCCAACATAGAGCACTCAGAACTTTGGTGAGGTAAACTATATTGCCCAAGTTCTGAAGGCTCTACAATTCCTCAAAGGAGATACAAGCCACTAAACAGAAATAGACAGCATGGTTCTATCATAGGCGACAACGGTCTGCAGCCTAGCAGGGCTTCAAGCCCCTTACACTGTCCACAGTAACAAGTCAGAATTTTTCCCTTGCAGTTCAGGGTGGGCTGACCAGTGTTAGGATGCTCAGGATGAAAACGACAAGATAGAGCACTGAGAATTTGGGGAACTTAAAACAAAATTGTTTCATGGCGCCAAGGTTCTGAATGCTCTATACCGTCGACCAAGAAAAGACCAACCCCCGAAAAGAAATAGACAACATCAGTCGGTTACTAGCAGCCCCTGTGCGCACCCTGACATGAGTCAAAGCACCTCTTGGTGTCACCATCCCGTGGACAATCCGTTTTACTTTCAAATTTGAGAGAGCTGTGGAGGGTTTGGGAGCACAGGATGCAAACAACAAGAGAGAGTACTCAGAATTTGGAGAACATAAAGAAAATTGTATTAAGGTCTGCAAGTTCTGAGTGCTCTCAACTTTTCCCGAAAGCAAGACAAGCCACTTAGTAGAAATAGAAAGCATGATCTGTCCGAGTCAACTGTGCTCTGAATCTTAGCAGGGCTTAATGACCCTTGCACTATCCACAGTAAACCGTCCAAACTTTGTTCTTCCAATTCTGGAAGAAGTGACCAGTGTTAGAGAGCGCAGGTACAAACGATAAGATAGAGTACTCAGAATATGGGGACCCTAGAACAGTCTTAAGGCCCTCCGGGAAGGAGGGCTCTACACCTTCCCCAAGGAAGAGACACCCCTCCAGAGAGAAATTCACAGCACCCAGCTTTCCCAAGAAGCTTTGCTCTGCATCCTAGCTATATTGAAAGTGCCTCATTCTGTCTAAAATAACAGGTGAAATTTTTTTCTTTTAATTCTGAGAGAGGTCACAAGTGTTTAGGAACTCAGGATGCAAAGAGTAAGATAGAGCCAGGCACTGGTGGCTCACAGCTGTAATCCTATCTACTCAGGAGCCGGAAATCTGAGGAACACGGTTGCAAGCAAGCCCGGGCAGGAGAGAAGGTGAGACACCTATCTCCAATAAACCACCAGAAAACCGGAAGTTGCGCTATAGCTCAAGGTAGAGCGCTGGCCTTGACTTGAAGAGCTGAGGGACAACGCCCAGGCCTAGAGTTCAAGCCCCACGACCGACAAAACAAAACAAGACAAAACAAAAGTATACAGAGCACTCAGAACTTCGGGGATTTAAAACATTATTGTTTGACGGTGACCAGGATCCAAATGCTCTACATATTCCCCAACGGTAATACAGGGCAGTAAGGAGAGTTAGACAGCATCGGTCTATCCCAGGCATCTTCGGTCTGCATCCTAGCAGGGCTTCAACCTCCTCACACTGTCCCCATTAACCAGTGCCAATTTTTTCCTTGCAATTCTGGGATTGCTCAGCAGTGTTAGGGAGCTCAGGATGAAAACGACAAGATAGAGCCCTGAGAACTTGGGTACCTTAAAACAGAACTGTTTGTTGTCGCCTCAGTTGTGAATACTCTCCACCTTCCATAATGAAGAGACAAGACACAAAAGAGAAATAGACAGCATATTTCAGTCTCTAGTAGCTCCTATGTGCATCCTGGCTTGGTTCACAGGCCCTCTCTGTATCATCAGCCATAGGTCAAAAGATTTCTTTGAAATATTTGGGAGAGCTGAGGAGGTTTTGGGAGCACAGGATGCAAATAACAAGAAAGAGCACTCAAAACTTGGGGACCTTAAAACAATTGTTTTAAGGTCCCCAAGTTTTGAGTGCTCTACACCTTCCCCAAAGGAGAGAAAAGCCGCTAAATAGAAATAGACTGCATTTTTCTCGCCCAGGCAACTCTGGTCTGCATCCATCAGGGCTTAATGCCACTCACACTGTCCACAGAGCCCAGTCCAATTTGTTTCATCCAATTTTGGGAGAGCTGATCTGTGTTAGTCAGCTCAGGATGCAAACGCCATTAGAGAGCACTCCGAAATTGGTGACCTTAAAACAGTTTTAAGGCCCCAAAGTGAGGATGTTCTACTCCTTCCCCAATGGAGAGACAAACCTCCAGAGATATATGGACTGCACCGACCTGTCTCACTAAGCCGTAATCTACATCCTGTTCCATATACTGTCCAAAATAACAGGCCCAATTATATTCCTTGCAATTCTGGGAGAGCTGAAAATTGTTTGGAAGCACAGGATGCAAATGACTAGATAGCGCAACACAGAAATTCGGCCCCTTAAAACAAAATTGTTTTTCAGGGCTCAAATTCTCAATGATCTACATCTTCCTCAAAGGAGAGATAAGCCTCTAAATACAAGCAGACTGCACCTTTCTGACCCAGGTTTCTTCGGTCTTCACACCAGCTTTGCTGAAAGCCACTTATACTGTCCATCCACAGGAACAAGTCCAATTTTGTCTTCCAATTCTGGGAGAACTGACCAGTGTTAGCGAGTTCAGCATGCAAAAGAAAGTTTCAGTAAAGCAGAGAAAGTCAGATAAGGTGATGTGAATGAAATGAACCCTAATATATGTATTCGAAAGTTTTTTTTATTTGTTTTCAAATGATTGTTTATGACACATTCATAAGATCATTTCTATTTTACTTTGTAAGTCTCTACACCATTTTATAACAACTATTTCACTGTATTTCATGGCGGTATAATTTGTGGAGGGGAAGGGGGAAAACAAATCGTTTCAATAGGGATAAAGTTGGACCCATAGCAAAAATACTATGTACAATACGTTATGTCCAAAACGAACTTTACAACATTGGTTTGTGAGTGGTGGGGGGTATGGGAGAGGGGAGGACTGTGGAGGAGGAGAGGAGGAGGATGGCAAAAGGTGGGAATGGGAAACAAAAACGACTTTACAATACTTTATAAAAAATGTACTCATTATCTTGCACATGTAATTGTAACCCCCCTGTACATTGTTTTCTAAAAAAAATAAATGAACAAATAAAAAAATGTAAAAACAAGAAAAGATGGAGCACTCAGAACATGGGGACTTTAAAACTGTTTTAAGGCCCCCAAGCAATGAGGGTTTAATCCTTCCCCATAGAAGTGACACGC
>NW_012267513.1:22160-25135 GCF_000151885.1 Dipodomys ordii
AAGAGAAATAGACAACATCGTTTGGTTTCTAGAAGCCCCTATGTGCATCCTGGCATGGTTCAAAGCCCCTCTTGATGTCACCATCCGCAAGTCAATCTTTTTTCCTTGCAATTTTGGGAGAGCTGTGGAGGTTTTGGGAGCACATGATGCAAACAACAAGAGAGAGTTCTCAAAATTTGGGGACCATAAAGAAAATTGTTTTAAGGTCTCCAAGATCTGAGTGCTCCTAATTTTTCCCAAAAGCGAGACAAGCTACTTACGAGAAATAGAAAGCATAGTTCTGTCCCAGCCAACTGTGCTCTGAATCTAAGCAGGGCTTAATGACCCTTTCACTATCCAAAGTAAACAGTCCAAACTTTGTTCTTCCAATTCTGGGAGAAGTGACCAGTGTTAGGGAGGACAGGTACAAACGGTAAAATTGAGTAATCAGAATACGGGGACCCTAGAACAGTCTTAAGGCCACCAGGGAAATAGGACTCTACACCTTCCCCAAGGAAGAGACACCCCTCCAATGAGAAATTCACAGCACCCATCTTTCCCAAGAAGCTCTGCTCTGCATCCTACCAATATTGAAAGTGCCTCACTCCGTCTACAATAACAGGTGAATTTTTTTCCTTTTAATTCTGAGAGAGGTCAATAGTGTTTAAGTACTCAGGAAGAAAAGAACAATATAGAGCACCCAGTACCTCGGCGATTTAAATCATTATTGTTTTACGTTGGCCAGGTTCTAAATGCTCTACACAATCCGCAAAGGAAAGACAGGGCACTAAGGCGAGTTAGACAGCATTGGTCTATCCCAGGCGTCTTCGCTCTGCATCCTAGCAGGGCTTAAAACTCCTCACACTGTCCCTTTTGACCAGTCCCAATTTTTTTCTTGCAATTCTGGGTTTGCTGAGCAGTGTTAGGGAGCTCAGGTTGAATACGACATGATAGAGCGCTGAGAACTTGGGTACTTAAAACAGGACTGGTTTTTGGCGCCTCAGTTGAGAATACTCTCCAGCTTCCATAATGAAGAGACATGCCACCAAAGAGAAATAGACAGCACATTTCGGTCTCTAGTAACTCCTATGTGCATCCTGGCATGGTTCACAGCCCCTCTCGGTATCACCAGCCATAGGTCAAACGTTTTCTTTGACATATTGGGAGAGCTGAGGAGGTTTTGGGAGCACAGGATGGAAATAACAAGAGAGAGCACTCACAACTTGGGGACCTTAAAACAATTATTTTAAGGTCCCCAAGTTGTGAGTGCTCTACACCTTCCCCAAAGGAGAGAAAAGCCGCTAAATAGAAATAGACTGCATTTTTCTCACCCAGGCAACTCTGGTCTGCATTAACCAGGGCTTAATGCTTACGCCTTCCGCAATGGAGAGACAAGCCTCCAAAAATTTATGGACAGCACCAACCTTTCCCAGTAAGCCCTAATCTACATCCTAGCAAGACTGAAAGTTCCATATTCTGTCAAAAATAACAGGTCCAATTATATTCCTTGCAATTCTGGGAGAGCTGAAATGTGTTTGGAAGCACAGGATGCAAAAGACAAGATAGAGCAACAGAGAAATTCGGCGCCTTAAAAGAAAAAATTTTTCAGGGCTCAAAGTCTCAATGATCTATACCTTTCCCAAAGAGAAACAAACCTCAAAATAGAAATATACTGCACCTTCCTAACCCTGGTTACTACGGTCTGCATCCTAGCATGGCTGAAAGCTCCTTATACTGTCCATCCAGAGGAACCAGTCCAATTTTTTTCTTCCAATTCTGGGAAAGCTGACCAGTGTTAGCGAGTTCAGCATGCAAACCAAAGTTTGAGTAAAGCAGGTAACGTCAGATAAGGTGATGTTAATAAAATGAACCCTAAGATATGCATTCAAATGTTTTTTATTTGATTTCAAGCGATTGTTTATGACACATTCATAAGATCATTTCTTTTTTATTTTGTAAGTCCATCCCCCATTGTATAACCACTGCTTTCACTGTGGTTCATGTCGTTACAATTTGTGGAGGGGAAGGGAAAAAAACAATTCGTTTAAATAGGGATACAGGTGGACCGATTGCAAAATTACGATGTACAAGTCGTTGTGTCCAAAACAAACTTTACAACTTTGGTTTGTGAGTAGTGGGTGGTATGGGAGTAGAGAGGACTGTGGGGAGGGCAAGAGGAGATTAGGAAAAGATGGGAAGGGGAAACAAAGGAGGATGTTACAATGCCTTATAAAAAATGTACTCATTATCTTGCACATGTAATTGTAACCGCTATGTACAGTGTTTTCAAAAAATAAATGAACAAATATATAAATAAATAAATTTAAAAACAAGAAAAGATGGAGCACTCAGAACTTGAGGACCTTGAAACAGATTTAGGACCCCCAAGAAATGAGGGTTTACTTCTTCCTCAAAGAGGGACACTCCTCCATAGAGAAATTGACAGCACCAATTTTCCCAAGAAGCTCTGGTCTGCATCCTAGCAAGACAGAAAGTGTCTCTTCTTGTCTACAATCACAGGTTCCGTTTTTTTCCTTACCACTGGGAGGGCTAAAAAGCTTTTGAGATCTCAGGATGTAAACGAAAAGATAGAGCACTCTAACCTTTGGTGAGGTAAACAATATTGTATGGTGCCAAAGTTCAGAAGACTCCACAATACCTCAAAGGAGATACAAGCCACTAAAGAGAAAAAACAGCATCGTTCTATAACAGGCAACAGCGTTCTCCATCTAAGGAGGGCTTGAAGCCCCTTACACTGTCCATAGCAACAAGTCCAAATTTTTCCTTGCAATTCAGGGTTGGCTGACCAGTGCTAGGATGCTCAGGATGAAAACGACAAGATAGAGCACTGAGAATATGGGGAACCTAAAACAAAATTGTTTTATGGCGCCAAGGTTCTGAATGCTCTATACCTTCGAAAAAGAAAAGACTAGCCTCCGAAAAGAAACAGACAGCATCGTTCGGTTACTAGCAGCCCCTGTGTGCATCCTGGCATG
>NW_012267513.1:27421-29809 GCF_000151885.1 Dipodomys ordii
GCTCTACCACTTGAGCCACAGCGCCACTTCCGGTTTTCTGGTGGTTTATTGGAGATAGGAGTCTCACGGTCTCTCCTGCCTGGGCTGGCTTTGAACCGTGATCCTCAGATCTCAGCCTCCTGAGTAGCTAGGATTACAGGCGTGAGCCACCAGCGCCCGGCTCACCAGTGTTTCTTCTCATGTGAAACTTCCTCAGATTTGCCCAAATCATCCTACTTTATATTCTTAGAGCACCATGCACTTCCCATTATAATGTATGTTTGTAACTTGTATGGCTATCTTTCCAGCTTAAGTTTATGAGGTGGCCCAATCAATCAATGGCAATTTGTTTTGCTCCCAATTGCATCCACAATTTCTGCCCAAGTGTTTGCCTATATCCGGTGATTAATGAATAGTGAACCATTAGTTCAACAAACACATAGTTAGAACACATAGTTAGAATTAGTTTTATAGGTGAGTGACAGGGATCAAGAAGTTAAAATACTTGCTCAAATTTCATGATCAAAATGAGAAGCACTATGAGGATAATTTTCTAAGACATTTTTAGATATGATTTTTAATATTACGAGTATCTTATTGCCTTGAGGCACTGCCTCTAAAATAATGGTTTCAGTGTTTCAGAGAAAAAGACAGATAGGAATTATAACAAAGAAGTGACTGTCCAGTGGGATTTTCAAGTCTCCAACACAGGATTAATCTTGAAAGCCAAGCTTTGTTAAGCAAGCAGGGGTTTTAAAAATTCTTTCAGCATGTATTAACTCATCAAGAGGCAGGACCAGGGGGTGTGAAATTTTCTCTGACTGAGAGAACACAGATGATGTGAAGAAAATCCTTGCCACAGAGAAGAGACAGGAGGAAGAAAGTTACATCTGACAGGATGATTGTGGAAAATGAGGAAGGAATGATAGTCATGAAAGCAATTATTAAGAATCTAGTGACAGGTCTATCTAGTGGTACAAGCCTATAATCTCAGCACTCAGGAGGCTAAGGCAGCCAGATGATGAGTTTTAGGGCCACCTGGGTGACATAATGAGATTTTATCTCAACAAAACAGAACAAAACAACCCACAAACAAACAAAATCCAAACTAACCAATCAAGCAAAACAAAATCTGGTAATCTGCTTTCTTATTTTATTCATTTGGAATTTTAATGTTCCCTATGACCCTGGCCCATGGTGCTACTGAGAGGTAGTATAACTTCTTGGGTGTGGGGCTTAGTGGAAGCAAGTTAGATCTCTGAGACATGTCCTTGAAGGGGTAGTGAGATCCCAGCCATGTACTCTGCTTCACCAGGGGCTCACAAACAACCATTGGCTGAAACCTTTGAAATGACAGAAAACTTTCCTCTTTATAAGTTAATATATCTCAGCGATTTGAAGGAGATCATGGGGAGCAGACTCAGACATACCCAAATTTCCACCATGCTGCTGTTGTGAATTCATTTCCAACTTTCATCATAACATCCACTTGTTTGTGTTTTGAGAGCAGAGTTTAGTGGGGTTTTAAGGGCTTTTCACTGTACTTGGACTAACTCTTCTTGGTGGTCTTTATTAAAGGCTTGGCTCTTATGTAAAAATTTTTGTGTAAAATAGATCTGACTATGGTGACTTAGGCAAATAGGCATTTACTGTCCTCAGTTCAGAGGCACGCTGTCCAAAGCTGTTGCAACTACTCAAGGAAACCATTCCGAATTCCTGTTCCTTCTTACACTCTACCATGCCATTCATATTGTCATAATGGTCTCAAGACACCTGCTCTGCTCGCCTTGAGTTGAAGAGCTGAGGGACAACGCCCAGGCCCAGAGTTCAAGCCCCACGACCAACAAAACAAAACAAAACAAAAAACTATATAGAGCACTCAGAACCTCGGCAATTTAAAACATTATTGTTTGACGGTGACCAGGTTCTAAATGCTCTACACATTCCCCAATGGAAAGACAGGGCAATAAGGAGAGTTAGACAGCATCGGTCTATCCCAGGCATCTTCGGTCTGCATCCTAGCAGGGCTTAAACCTCCTCACACTGTCCCCATTAACCAGTCCCAATTTTTTCCTTGCAATTCTGGGATTGCTGAGCAGTGTTAGGGAGCTCAGGATGAAAACGACAAGATAGAGCCCTGAGAACTTGGGTACCTTAAAACAGAACTGTTTTTTGGCACCTCAGTTGTGAATACTCTCCACCTTCTATAATGAAGAGACAAGCCACCAAAGAGAAATAGACAGCATATTTCGGTCTCTAGTAGCTCCTATGTGCATCCTGGCTTGGTTCACACGCCCTCTCTGTATCACCAGCCATAGGTCAAAAGATTTCTTTGAAATATTTGGGAGAGCTGAGGAGGTTTTGGGAGCACAGGATGCAAATAACAAGAAAGAGCACTCAAAACTTGGG